>NW_008617001.1:11943-12726 GCF_000691845.1 Merops nubicus | reverse complement strand
ATTTTTCTGTTGTATAACCCTGCTAATAAGAGAAACAGTAAACCCACCATGTATACATTTTACATTGCCATTTTTTATTCCCTGGTTAACTCATGGACACCAACCTCTCTCCGTGGCACTCATGAGCCAGCGTATCCCTTCGTGTGCCTCCTGAGCAAATGGGTTTGGTTAGTTCAGCTCGTCTCTAATAATCAGTCTCCATAATTTGGTTTTCTCCATTCATTGATTGCCCCAAATATGATTTTGCAAGGCGAAGATCCTCTAGTCATAACTACAAAAATGACAGGCAGTACTTTTTGTAATCTCCATATTTGACGCATGAAAGAAGGCTAAATTCCTGTTTGAATAAACAACATAATAAGGTTATTGAGAATAAGACCATTACTATATAAAATTATGTCTAAGTGGCAGATATAATTAACATTGGATTGTAATTACACTAATTACAAGTCACATTAAGATACTCCAGTAATGACAAAGTGAGCACCCTATAATTGAATGGAATAAGCAGGGAAACATGCTGCTCACACTAATTACCTAAATGAGCTAATATGTCTTCAGAGTGACAGTCAAGCTCAGTGTTATTACACAGGCAAGACAATTTTGTAAGTTAAAAAAAAAAAAATTCTAATTTCCTCTCTTCCTTCTCTTCAGGACCCATTTCAAAGCAGCGGCAGCGGCAGAATTTCTCTCTTGAGCCAAAAATAGAGAGATCCCACAGTTTAGGTCTTTTCTAATTTTGTTCAGCAAAGTACAGTTTTGGGGGTTACGCTGTGATTTTGA
>NW_008617001.1:0-11912 GCF_000691845.1 Merops nubicus | reverse complement strand
TTCCTGCTGCTTTAAAAGCAAAATTTGGCTTGTTCTGTGTTTATTGGTGGGCTCCTTTGACAAACCAATCCACCGTGAGTTTTATTTTTTGCACTCGTCTAAATTTGAAGCAAACAAAATAATGTAACTTAAGCTCAGCATGTTCTACAGCATAAAGCACACTTATTTTGTTGGCTCCAGAGTAACAAATATGGCTTATAACAGTCTGGCTCCAGTTGTGCCCTTGAGAGTGGTAAAATTTGAATTATTCAAGGCAATTAGTGGGAGCATTGCAGCGGAACTCAAATTTCAGCTCGAGCTTCTAAGAATAAAAACTAATATAAGAATAGGAATTCTACATATTGTGGAAAAAATGCACATGACGTTTTTCTTTAAACACCTCCAGCTGTCTGGGGCTCTGAGCTGGGAGGGAAAACAACATAACAGACACTTTAACAATCTGAAATAATTCAATAAGAATTCAAAAATAGAGGCGACGCACTTCTTCAGATTGTCTATGCTTCAAACTTCTCTGAAAGATTTATTCTTATTTTCACTCCGTGTGGTTTGATTCAGGGCCCCAGAGTACCAACGATTCCCATTCTTTTGGTGATAGCCAAAAATCTGAAGCATATGGTTTCTTAGCAATATTTCTGCCTGTTGTTGTTTATTTTTGTCGCGGGGCGTAGGAGGTTCACTCGCAGAGCAATTTGGTGCCAGCACTTTGATGAACTCTTTGCTTGTCACCGGGAACGCCATGAGCTTTCAGGAAGTGTTTGGGAGAGGATGAGGAGGCAGTTGAGTAGGATGGTGTTGGCAAATGTAAAGAGATGTCAAAGCTGCTTACGAAAAATGTCATGTAGGGGTGTCTTGAAGGCCCATTGTCCCCTATAGAGAGTGGAGAGGAGAAAAAAGTGATGGAGTCTTGGAACCTTAGGTCAGGGGAAAAAAAACCCAACAACTTGGCAAGGAAATTAGGCAATTGGTGGTTTAGAAAAAAGATGAAGTCTCTACTGTTCTTTGAATTTAAGAAGGAATAAGGGAGGTTTGCGTTGCTCTTGTCCTTGAAAGGTAGCTCAGCAGTCTTCAGCAGAACTCATGAAGTCCTAGGGGAGGGATGTGGTAGGAGGAAATCTGGAGGAGAGTTAGGGGCAAGGGAGACCAGGGAGAGATGGCAAAACAGCTCCAGAAAACTCAGGAAAAAGAGAACAGGAAGGAGCAGAGGACAATGAAAGGAGCATGGGTAGCATCAGGCGTTTTTGAGATCACAGAGATGTGTCTGTACCATAAGGGGAAAGAAGAGGAGAGCAAAATGTTGAGGAAATGTACAAGGAGGAAAGAAGGAAAAGAATGATCATGAGTGGGATTAGGACTGGGGCTCAAATGGGCTAGTGAAGGAACAGGAGTGTTCAAAGAGGAAAATCAAGCATATTTCTTTCTCTTGGCCTTAAAGAGACAATACAGAATTAGTTCAGGTACAGACAACTGTGTTCTAGGCAGTCAAAATTTTATCTGGCTTACCAAAAATTCATTCAATGGGACTTTGAACCATTCTTTATTACTCTTACAGGTATAAAAGGAAATAAAGTCCTAGGTCTGCTTAAAACCTTTCATCTGGAGTCTGTCTGGATCTTGTGCTGCTTTATGCCTGACCATGCAGATACATTTAGGGACCTGATTAATTGTATAAACATGTAAATGTTTCCATGTGAAAGATGGAGATACCAAAGCTGACAATACAAGAGCAATTCACACTGCCTATGATAATGTTTAGAAAAAAGAAATAAAATAATGTCTGGACTTATACTAGCAGTTAGGTTGATTCATTAGTCTGCAGGCATGTGTTTTACAACAGTCTAGAAAAATGATATTAATTCTTTATTTGAACAAATAAATGAAAAATTGTTGCCCAAGTGTGTAAGTACATTTAAAAAAAGACCTCCATAACCAAAGTTTTTTTGGATTGAAAGCATCCTCCAGAAAAAGTTACCTGAGAGTTTAAATTCCAGAGAAAATTGTGATTTAAATTCCGAAAAACCATCAAATGGATAATTTTAACAGATTCTCAGCTCTTCTTAAACAGATGACTCTGTGTTTGCAACTGAATGTTTGATAAATGAAGAGACAAAATGTTCTACTTTTCAGCACATTTTTATCCACAGCTGGTGCACAGACTGAGGCTGAGTGTATGTTAGCTTTAGCCGTGATTTTTCAAGTTGAGGTTTGCTATATTTAGCTCTTCATATATTTAGAATTGATGGAAGTAAATGTTTTAACTCTGGAAAACGTTGCTGAGCTGGACTCAGGGCCAGCTGAAAAATATCCGTGGTGCTTCTTGAGCCCATGTGGATGATGCTGGGGGTTGCTGGTTCCAGGGACAGCAGCTGAACCCTGTGAGAGTTTTTCATCGCTGAAAACCGCGGGGTGAAGCGACTGAGACACGCTCCTTCCTTTCCCAAACACGTACACAGAATCCTCCACCCAGGCTCTGTGGTTTTGATTTATTTCTAACAGAAGGTTAGAACTGTTTCTCCAGACCATATAGTATGTTTGAGTTGTATCATACACATTTGGGAAAAATAAAGATACCTGGGGATTCGCTTAAGCATTTTTAATAATAGTTAATATGTTAGAAAGTATTTAACTTGGCAGAAACTTTTAGTATCCATTCCTCTAAATGGCTGTTTACCTAACTAGTGTGATAATAAAAAGACAATTTCATATTCCCACCCCTGTTCTGTAGGTGTGTCTCTGCTTCCACACCTGCTGAAACACTCCTTGAGTCATCACAGTCATTACGAACACGCTTAATTTCACGGAGATGCTTTATATGTTCCCTGGTAAACACAGCCTGAACTTCTCCAGAAATAATTGTTACATATGTTCTACCAATAATCTGGGGCTGTGCAGAAGTTTTTCAGCGTGCTGTTGACATTTCCATCTGTAAAATCACATCATCACATTTTTTGCTGCTGATTGTGTTCTGGTGTTGGTCTCTAGTCTCAATTTGCTAAACACTACACAAGTTCTAGCTTATAAAAACGTTATGACAAAGCTTGTAGAGTTAAAAATGTTATTTGAATGATTATAAAATAAACAGCTCAAGGCTCTCGCCATGCTAATTGAAATACCAAATTTAATTTAGTTGTTGTTTAGATAGCAGTTCGTTCAGATCAGCAAAAACATAGTTCACAGCCGCTCAAGATAAATAACAATCACTAAAAAAAGAGTAATTTATTCTGATTTGATTATATCAGTGTGAGCCCAGTACTGCTGGACTGGAGAGGGAAAATTGAAGGCTCTGTGGTGCTTCCACTCTGTTCCAGAGCATTTTAGGCTGTAAGGGATCTTAGCCTGGTCAAACTCTCACATGGATGAAGATGTGAGTGGAGGTGGTGATGGCCACAGTCTGTGCTGTGGGGGAGACCTGCATCTGAACTACATTTGGCAATAAAAGTAATAATCCTCTCGGGTTACTCTGTAATTGAATATCTTTGGTGAGACACTTCTTTCTCATGATGCAAACCTTTACAGCTTGTAAAGAATATGATACCCAGTCAAGAATCAGACTTTTCTGATTAGTGTGGAAAAGGCGAGACATCTGAGAAACTGGGGAGAACAGAAAGACTTGGATGATGCAGCATGTCCTCCAAAGCCAACCCAAATTCTTGCTTTAAGAAGCCTAGCTTCTGTTCAGATTTTTATTAGAGAAGGTGGTGACTCTCTAAAGCTCTGTGAGATGAAAAAAAACCGTGCAGAAGTATTAGATGTCTGGACTCAGCTGCTTTGCATTGTGACATATTAGTCCCTCTTTGGAGCTACCAGGCCTGAAATTCTGTGTTTCTCAGCCAAACACGAGTTTAATATTGCCCTGCTGATGGATGTGTGGTCCTGTGAGAAGGAGAGATCTCCTGCCCTTTGAATTCCCTGCTCCTGCAGCCTACCAGCCACCCAGGTTATCCATCATCACCCCCCTCCACCAGCCCCAGCTTCGGGTGTCTTGAAAAGGAGGAAGGAGAAAACAGGAGTTTGGTTATAGCTCGTTGAAGTGCAAAATGAATTGATGTGCCTCAGTCCTTTCAGAGCCAGCACGGCTCGTGATTTATTCTGAAGAAATCTCATTCAGGTTTTAGGGTAAGCAAAGAGAATCCATCTGGTGATTTTACAGCTCATGGACTATGGAAGGGACTGAATCGACAACTTTTATAGCTCTGTCTCAAAATCTGAAAAACATTACAAGTCTTTCATTAGAGGAAACTACTGATCAGGAAACAGATGAAGGGCAACTACTAACCAGTTTGTTGATACAGTGAGTACTGGTCTAACTTGGCAATTTTAAATTACACACTTTTTATAAAAATAAGTGACTGCTTGATTGACACATCAAATCTGAGAACTCAGGCTTACAGGAAGCAGGGACCAAATTAGTTCCTACCCAACTCATTCCAATCT
Source organism: Merops nubicus (assembly GCF_000691845.1). NCBI lineage: Eukaryota > Metazoa > Chordata > Aves > Coraciiformes > Meropidae > Merops > Merops nubicus. The sequence goes on along the minus strand of NW_008617001.1, from coordinate 7,481 downwards.
CTCTTGAGGAATTTGAAGCATTTGTGCCAAGGTTGAAGTTGCTTCTTGATAAGCTTAAGTATAGGAGGCAGGAATCCTACTTGATAGATTCCTTCTCAAACTGGAAGTACAATCCCTTCACCCCATCCCCACCCCATACAATAGTTGGGCCAATTAATGCTAGTTATTTATCACTGCCATTTATTTATATAAATTATCTCCTGTTTATTAATATAAATCAGCTAGGAATAGAAATATTCCCAATTTGGTTTGTCATTTATAACTGAGTATTTATTGCAGGAATGCTACAGTATTATAAAATCTGAAGCCTCCTAAAATGACTTCACTTTTGCAGCGTATCTGTGTGCAATGAATCAGCAGAGGTACTAACAGCAATTTGGAATGAAAGTATATGCCTTGCCTAATTAAGTGATTAGGAAAAGTGTATATGAGTTAAAAGCATCAAGCCTGTTGCCAAACAGCGATTGTCAGTTCTGCTTTTAATAAAAAGTTCATTTGCAGCAAATAGGAGGAAATCTGAAAGGAAAAGACAGCTTAAAAAAATTGAAAAGTTATAGTCTTGTTTATTAGAAACAGTTATTAACACTTTAGTAATTATAAACTGAAAAAAGAAAGAGCTGAGAGGAGTCATGCTGTAGATGAGCTTATAAAGGACAGGATGTTTTATGCCCTTCCTGCACAAGTGGCTGTGTGAAATGAATGGGACTGTTATCAGCCATCAAACTCAGAGTAAAGGTGATGGTCAGGAGTCTATCAGTTTCCTTATTCATCTTTTTCTCATGAAAATGGCATCTTTCTAGCCTTCAAGCCATCTTTTTCATCTATTCATCTTTTTTTCCTTGTAAAAAATATGAGTTTGAGGCTTGAAGGAAGGAGGTCTTTGAAGATCCCCATTGAGAACATGCTCCCCATTCAGTCCCTTGACTGTTAGGATCATTTTTACTACCAAGAAAGAAGCAGTTCACAGATCTTTCACCAAAGCTGGAGGGCTCCAGGAATGCACAAGGTGCCGGGTTGTCTAGCCTGACAGGATGGGGATCTCATTGCATCTTTTCTTCACCTTGTGGAATCTGGGACTGATTGAGGGCATCCTTTCTGGAAACCTATTAGTAGAATATGTGTTTGAGGCACATCTTTTCAGTGACCCAGGATATAGGTACATCTCCAGACTTTAATTTTATTCCTCTTATTTTAAATTTCCATTTCTATTCTGATGAAATTCCATAGAAGCCTGAAATTTTAGCACTACATTAGTGCTGCTTCTTGTTTATTCTGATTCACCTTGAGTAGAAAGATGGAATTAAATCACCAGAAAGCTTTGGCCAGTCTGGGACAAGCTCTGGCTGCTGGTCTGGTTCGTAGAGGCAGTGCCCTGAGCAGATTATGAATTTGGTTCAGAGGTAGACAGCCTGAGTCTACTTTCTGAAATCTTTTTAAATGGCTTTAGTACTAAACAAGCAATGTAATAATGTGTCACAGTTAAACCCATAATTGAGCAATTTCAGTTATTATACAACTTTTATTTAAAGGCATAGAAGAGTGATGTGATGTGACCAAGCTCTTGCTGTCAGCTAAGGAGATCCTGAAGTAAATTCCCACCTATCCCTGTAAAGAGTGAATTCCTGGTGCTGCCTGGTTTTGGTAGATTTACAACTGGGTGATAATTTTTTTCCACGCTTACCATGCAGGAAACATTTTGTAGAGGGGTGCTGCTTCCCAGGCTGTGGTTATACGATGCTGGCTCTATAGCATAAATGAGCATTCAGATGTTTCTGGCTACTTCCTTCTCAATACCTAAAATTCCTCTTTGCTGACAATTTGAAAACTTAGTTTCTGTAATTTATATGATCATCGAGGCTCATGTCAGAAGGAATGTTTGGATTCTGTGCTAAATCTAGAAGCTGGATTTGTGTTACTAAACGAGAAATACTCAGCTGGGCTCTAGATGATAGATACTGTCATTCTATTCCAGGATCCTGGTCAGTCTATGCTCAGAATGACAAGTTTCAAAAACTCAAGTACTTTTGGGATAGAGACTGTCAAAGATGGCCCTGTCAGAGATATCCAGCATTAGTCTAATGAAATGAGGCTATAAATTATGTCATTGTGAGGTGAAACAGTAGTTCTGCTGCATAAAATGGGACTGGCAGCATCTTCTTTCTGCCTTAATTACAACCACAGTTGAAATGAGCAGTCTTTGGGAATTGGAACGAGTTCATATGAGCACTTACATTATCAAGAAATATAAATAGTTTATTTATTCATAAGACAGCTACCATCTTCCCTCTATAGATTTTTGATGGACATTTGTGCCGTCTCAATCCACTCAAAACTCAACGTTGTTCTTTTGAGCAAGAACTTCACGTCAGAAGCACTCTAATTTAATTTAGTATAATGCCTTTAAAACAATGATGTTTGTTTTTTAAATGAATATTTTATATGTTGTGTTTAATTAAAATAAAAGTCTGCTACTGATCTAGGAAACGCAAAACAGACTCGAGCTCGTATTTATGAAGTGTAACAATATTGGCAAGAAACAACTTATCTTGTTTATGAGACATGCCTCCCATTACTGCTACAGATTGCAGACGTTTTATTGCTGAGCTTTACATGGTTTACAATTCAACAAATGCAGCGAAACTGTCATCATGAAAATAAGCCTCTAAATGTAGGTTTGGAGGATTTTGTTTTTAAAGATAGTATTTACAGATGAAAATGCGTTTCCCGTAACTGCCTTCTGGAAGATTTCTTGCTTTTAAATCCCTGTAAAGGCAGAGAAGCCCTGGGGAACACCCTTCCAAAGACCAAAGGGATACAGGTGAGGTTTTGGCATCTATTTCCAAGGTACTATAAATGACAAAGCTTGACTCAACTCTCTAGAAAGGGGTTAATTGGTTGGAGAAGGGGCAGACTTGAAAACCTGAAAATATTTGAAAAACTGAAAATACTTGAAAAAATTAAAATATTTGAAAAAACAAAAAATACTTGAAATGTGTTGCCCACAAATATTGAGCTTTGCTCTTTGATCAGCAGAGCTACAGACCTTGGTTTTGGTCTCCCCTCTGCTACCTCTGGATCCGACTGAGAGCTCAGCTCCTGCTGCACCCCTCCGTGGCTTTCACAATACTTTGCTTTAATCAGTGTAAACGGACCCGGATCAAAGTGTGACTCCAAACTTTTATATTTTTCATTGAAACATCTGCTGATGTGAAGCATCTTCTCTCACCAGCCTCTTAGTTGTGTGTCTTTCCAGGATACTCGTTAGCGTGGACGATCTGCACTTCAATTATAATAATAATAGTGCTGTGAGCTGAACGCTGCTGCAAGGAGAGGAAATTAATAAAGCAAGACCCCTGTGATGCCAGCAGGTCGTATCCATTTTTCAAGTGAGAAGAGGTGAGGTGAGCAGCCAAGTGGATGTGCCACACTCAGACCATGTGGTGTGTGAAGAGCAGTGGCTAAAATTCACAACTTTCTCCTGCCAGACAGGGTGCACAGTAAGTGGGAGTGAAAACTCTTGGTGGCCACTAGATGCTGTGAAACCAATCAGCTCATTCAGCTCCAGGGGTAGACTTTTAGGAAAAAATTTGTTATTTTGTTTCTTCATGTCCACAATTAGTCAACAGAGACAAAATGAAGAGGAACAAACTAGAATACAGCACGGTGCAAACCTCTGAGCACTGTGGTGCAGGACTGTTTAGTGAGACATCCATTTCATCCTACATCCATTTCATCCTGAGCATGATCCACGCTGGCAAATTTCTTCTGAGGTTTTTCAGACAACGCAAAATCCAGAGATTCATTATCCTCTGGCTTACTCATTTTTTCACATAACAATATTTTGACCAGTTTAATCATCTGCACGGAAAAGTGTGGAAGTCTTGGCAGCTACTTGGCATACTCAGATAGATTCCCAAAAAGACCAGATATGCTTCTGAAATGTTGGAGGAGAAGTGATGATATGTCATTTGCTTATTAATCATAAAGGAGAACAGACAGAGTGATGTCTCTGCTCCTCACTTCTTCTCCCCAAATTCATTGTCTGAATACCTGAATCTGACCAAGACAGAAGTCTCTGCACTGTTGTTTCACATTTAATTGTCTCCGTGTCATCTTTAGAAAAGCAAAATGACTTTCTTAAATGTTGTGCTTTGCTTTGTTAGTCTATATTTTTGTGCCTTCTATTAAAGTTATGTCAGTATTGTTTCTAAATCAGTATAATTTTAAATATAAGTCTTGAATGCCTAAGTAGACAGCAGCTTTTTAGCTGCTGCACACTGGATCAACTTATTTTTTCTTCCCTTGAAACAAGTGTGCACTCAAATAAGTAATGACCTTTACCTTCAGTAGCCATTGCAATATTGATGCTCTTTTAACATTTCATGCCTTAAAATTGCAGGTTTTTTTGCTGAATTAATACTACTGTAGATAGTTGGGTTCTTCTTGGTGGTAAATCTGAGAAACTGAGCTTGTATTAGACCCAGTGAAGTGGCTTTTCCCTGTGCAATGGGAGGCGGTGTGAAACAGCACAACATGTAGAAAGCTTGATTTTATGTGTTCTCTGATGTCTACACAGACAAGCATCACTGCAGAAAGTGATTATTCCAACAGATTTCGTATCCATATGTTTATTCCTCCTCTCTTACAAGATGGCAGCTGCATGTAACACAAAAATGTGCAGTAGGCTTTGATCTGTTTCTACGGGAATGCAGCAAGGTCCTTGGACTGAAGTGATCTTAACATTGGTCTGTACCAGAGGTGAATCCACTGCTGCTCTGCCTGGTGGAGGAATCTTCAGTGTTACTTAGAAGTGCCCCAAGCAGAATCCTGGAGCAGGGGTGGACAGGTGGGTCATTGCATCTAGCTGGACAATATGAAGGAAAAAAGGAGATGAGACTCTTGCAGTGGCTGGCAGCTGCTCTGTCATTTCTGTCATTCTAACCAGTTGCTTATTCCACTAGGTAGAAAAGGAAGAAATGTTGCAGTTCTGTGAGGTCTGTAACCTGACCTAGTCTGGCTCTTGGCTCACTGAACTCAAATACAATGAAGGTTTTTTAGACAGATGAAGTTTGTTGGCTTTTTTTTAGGTGCAGAAGGCATTTACTGGATATATGAGTTAATATGAATATTACTTATCATTGCATAAGGATGTAAAAACTGTATTTATAAATAGTATTCATTGCACAATGATAATTATTTTTAAAAATGTACAGTAGGCTGTAGTAGAACCTATTGATTCTAATATAACTCACTGGCTGGTTATCATATAACCTACTGGTATATTGTAAGGTAGGTAGGTTATAATGTAACCTACTCTAAAGAAAACTGAAAGCATTAATGCTCACTTTAGGAATTTAATAGGCCAGATGTTTACTTTTCAGATACTTGAAATATATGAATATTTAGATACTATATATTACAACTGAGGCATTTAGTATTTATTCTCATTCCTTTGACTAGCCAATAGACATCTGAAGGTCACTTTTGAAAGAATTACAGTTGGTTAAAATCACTTTAATGAATGCTTCTTTATTACTCACATTCAAAAAGTTATCTGAGTTCTGATACTGATAGGTGACACTCTTAATGCTCATTTATATCACTCCACTGCTGCTTCAAATAAATACTGCAGGCTGTTAATGATGCAACAGAGGTTTACCTGGGGATAAGAGGGATTTTTTTGCTTTCCATCCATTTGGGCATGGTGCTTTTTTGCTGTTGCTAGTGGGAAACTTCCCCCAAATACATCTTCTGGATAAAGCTCTGCAAATGAGCAGGATATGACCCATACAGGCTCCCCTGACATCTCTTGGGAAGCTGGTCCCTTTGCACCCAATTCCTGCCTGCACAAAGATGTTGACTCTAGAAATGAAGACTGTGTTTGAATCCAGCTGGCTTTGGCCCCCTCCCTCTGGATCCCAACATCAGACACAGTTTAGATCAGAACAGGCTGCAAGTTTATTTAAAAAACTTTAGCAAAATTTTAGGGGAGAATTTCAAAGCTCATGTTTGTTGCAAGATTTTGCAGAAGAAACAATTCAGCCCCACTTGATTTGTCAGAAGCTGCTTCTTTGATTATTTGCAAATACCTCACCTGGAATCCATCTTTCAGTTGCAATCCTGGACCCCCTGCCAGCAGCCAGCTAGACAATATTTCACCAAATCCCAGTAATTAGCTAAGGCCTCCTCATTCTAAGCAGGGTGTGCTCAGATTTTGCAACTATCACCTACAGCATCTTTGGACATGCTATTTATTACCAGATCCAAGAGCACAACGTGGTGTCCAGGTACATCTCATCTCTGAAGCCCATTAAGTTTGACAGTGGAGGCTTTTTCTTCTAATGTAGCTCTAATCTCAGCTCTGGATGGATAGTAACTAAAAGGGAGGATGGAGAGCTTTTTTTCCCCCCTATTCTCTGATTTTTCTCCACTAAATTTTCTCTCAGGCTTTCTCCTGGGGCTTTTATTCCACACTGCTCCACAGCTCCCCTGGTCTGGGCTGCTTGCACTCCCCATCTCCCATCTCACCCCTGCCGAGCCCACAGCTCCAGAGACCCAACTCACCAGCCTCAAAACCCTTTTCCAGCAGCTGTCCTTCAAGCATGCCTCCTGGCAGGGTGGCTTTTTGTGACATTAAAGGCATTGGAGAGACCTATTTTAATTTTGAGTCCCTCAACCCATCTGAAGATGTGTTGCTTTTATGTTGGCTGCTGCAAGGGCAGGAGGAAAAAAGCTTTTGTGTAGAAAAGATTGAGGAGAAAGGTCTCAGAGCTGGTAAAGCTGTTCTGTTTTGCTGGCACAGAGAGTCACTTGTACTCGTTCAGGCTTTCTGGCAGCTTGTTGAGCTGCACAACACAGGAGCTCCATGTTGCTGAGATGACTTTTATTAAGCTCTGTGCATGATTCTCTACTAAAATGACTCTTTGTCTTGCTTTCTAAGTCAGAGGCCCTTAGTTACAATTCACTTTGCAGTCATGATCCTCTGGTTATGGACATTTTAATCTACCTGGAGAGCAGATCAATGCTTCAGATAATTTTTTTTTTCTATTTTCTTTTCACATTTTCCTAACACAATCTGTTACCTACCCAAATATTTGACCACAAAACTCATGCTCACGTGTTGCAAATGCAAAACATTTACTGGGGAAATAACCTTGAAATGTCATTTCAAATGAGTGGGGAAGAAAATTCTATATAATTCTGATGGGCTGTCAAGAACGGTGCATATTCGGGGTAATATTTACATCTCAAAGGCACATAATAATAATAAGCAAACCCTCCCACTTCGTTCTGTCAGCAACACTCACAAGTGTGCTGATGGTAGTGTAACACCCTATCATGCTTTCTAATGACTGTAATTCATCATGTGGAGCTATCAGCTTGAAAATAAAATATTGCTCCGTAGCGTGGAGATGGATAGCCATGGCTTGTTTATTGATTCCACTGGAAAAAATGAGAAAACTGGAAAAAAAGCTTCATTT
>NW_008617000.1:847-1294 GCF_000691845.1 Merops nubicus | reverse complement strand
TCCTGCCCCTGCCCCCCTCCCCCCCCGGGGTTAAACCCTTGGCATGATGCCCCTTTGGTGCCCCAGGTGAGGAAGAACAACTCCCTGAAGGACTTTGTGGCCGTGGCCGGGCCCTTGGGGGTGACCCATTTCTTGGTCCTCAGCAAAACCTCCTCCACCATCAACTTTGTGAGTAGCACCACGTCCCCCCCTCATTTTTTGGGGGGTTTTGGGGGGTGGGACCCTTCTCTTGGGGTTCTAGAGTAGGGGTTCCTCACGTGGAGGTGCCCAGGGGGGTTTTTTTAGGGGGTTTTTACACCCCCCCCTGGCAGATGCAGATGATGAGAAAGGTCTCGTTGAGTTGAGGCTGTGATGGAATCCAAAGTAAACGCACTGATGTGTCTGTGCCAGGGGGTTGGGGCTGGTGGTCATGGTGGCCAAGGTGGGCCCGGTGGGTCCGGTGGTCAC
>NW_008617000.1:0-386 GCF_000691845.1 Merops nubicus | reverse complement strand
GGTGATTCTGGTGGCCATGGTGGTCTTGGTGGCTACAGTGGCCTTGGTGACCACCCTGATTCTGGTGGCCACAGTGGCCTTGGTGGTCCTCATGGCCCTGGTGGCCATGCTGATCCTGGTGGCCACAGTGGAGTGATCATGGTGGCCTTGGTGACCACGGTGATCCTGGTGGTCTTGGTGGCCACAATGGTCCTGGTGGCCACAGTGGTCATGGTGGCCCTGGTGGCCACGATGGTCATGGTCATCCTGGTGGCCACAGTGGTCCTGGTGGCCTTGGTGACCACGCTGATTCTGGTGGCCCTGGTGGCCACAAGTGGTCCTGGTGGCCTTGGTGACCATTCTGATCCTGGTGGCCTTGGTGACCACACTGATCCTGCTGCGCCTGC
>NW_008616999.1:18883-45966 GCF_000691845.1 Merops nubicus | reverse complement strand
TCCTTAGGCAATGGTGCTTTTTTTTTTTCCCCTCTTTTTTAACCCAAGTGTAGTTAAATTTGGTTCTTTTTAGAGAAAGGCTTCAAGGATGAATTAATGGGTGAGATGCAGTCTGTTGGAGGTGGGCTGTTTATCCTTTGGCTGATCCTAGGGCCACCTCACTTCAACCCCTTGCTAAAATACTTGAGGCTGACAACCTCAATTTTGGGAAGCAGGGATCCTAACACACTTGCAGTGTGACTTGATTTGTTCAAATAAATTAAAAATTAATAAATTAAAAGGTAATAAATTAAATTACCAATTCCTACACATTTTAGGAGCACTACAAAGTATTGCTCACTTCATATTGTGCACGTTTGTCATTTTTATCTACAATAAACCCTGATTTTCTATTGAAATGAGTTTCTGGGAAGAATAGATTCTACTTTATTTAACATCCAGGTCTCTGTAGAGACTCTGTGCCATCCCCCAGCCCTTTGGAGGTGTATCCAGTGGCACCAGACACCTGGATTTAGGCAGCTGAATCACATCCTGGCTGTTGGGTGTTAAAGGCACCGTGGTGCAACACTTTAGTTTTGTCATGTGGTATTTCTGAGGATTTCACTGGCTGCAATTACCAGTGTCTGTTTTCACATTAATTATTCCTTACACCACTGTTTATGGGGCTGTGTTGCTTCTGTGCTGTATCTCCATTCTCCTCCTTTCTTCTCCCTCTGCTTCCTCCAGAGGAATCCATCTGACACACTTTGGGGTTTGGTATGGCTGCAGGGATGATTACACCATGACAGCATCTAATTTAATAAACAATAAAGCCTCTCTTTTGTGTATGTAGAGTTTGTCAATGGAAATAATGTTATCTCTGTGTTTTTTATCACCCCCACCACCAGCAGAATGTGCAGGTGTGGCTTCAGCATTTCTAACCTCTGCATTAAGCATTATTTATTGCTCAGAGCCACCATCTGAGCTTTCCTAGGTGGACTTTCCTGTCCTCTTAACTGATTAGCACACAGGTTTTGGATGAACTGATTTGGTTAATGGTGTGATTTTCCTAGTAACAGAAGTGCTTAAATCATTTTAACCTCTAGCATGGAAGCAGTTAAACATGTAAATGGCTGAGAAGGAGTTGTACAGGTACAAACACGTCTCTCTCTGTAGGCACATTTGGGTGTCCACAGTAGGAATCACAGCAAGGTAATTGTAATGTATATAAGGTAGAGCTAATCAAAATAAGAGCAGTGTATGGCCCTTTTGTTTTCTCAAACATAAATCCTGGGCTCCTAACCCCTGCATCATCATTGCCTCTGTTGTGGATGTCCTCGTGCTCTCTGGGTTGCCTTTCTCAAAGAATTCACCACCTAGGATGTTAGTCTGGAAGCAGCATTTGCAGCCTGGGTGGAGGGATCTGAGCAGGTGAGCTGAGGAGGGAAGCAAAACATGAATGTTTGAGGGAAGTATAATAAATGAGGGCAGTATAATACATGAGGGCAGTATAATAAATGTATTATTGCCTTGCTGGCCTTGCAGCTTCTCCTGTTGCAACTGAAGTCAACTTTATAGGAAAAGAACATTACTAAGGGCAGCCAGGGTAGACCTTAATTTGTCATCTTCATGGTGCATGTGTGGTAATACCACCTCCAATACATGATTGCCTGCTGCTGAAGTGTGGTGCTTAATGACTTAAACAGGTCATCAACATCTCCTCTTCCTCCTCGTTTTGGTGTGTGTCCTTGGGCTGCAGTTTCTGGGTAGTGGTGGAGTCCTGTTCTGAAGAGTCACTCTTGCATGCTTTCTTTGCAGCATTCCTTCTTGTTTCACTTAAAAAAATAATGCTTAGTGGTAGCATGGTGCAGGTAACGTGGCACACACTTGGACCAAGTTCATTTCTCCAGGGCAGCCCCCATCTGCCCTCTGTGTGTTCCCTCCCTCCCAGCCCTTCCTCATCCCTTCCTCATCCCTTCCTCATCCCTTCCTCATCCCTTCCTCATCCCTGAGACCTTCTCCTGCTCCTCCAGCAAATCAAACAGGGGTCCTGGGAGCAGCAGGCTGCTCTTCTGTACAACCCTGGCTCAGCCCCAGCTTGTGTGCTGAAATGAGGGAAAATAGGACACTAAAGACCAAATTTAAGGGTTTCAAGCATAAGGAGGTTTGCAAATGAGAATTGCAGGAGCTTCTCTGATATTTAACTTACAAAGGTTGTTTGGACTACTTTCATAATGTTATTTCTATGTGTATTTTTCCCCCTTTTTTTATTCCTGTAAAGCTTTAAAAAAGCAGGTTGAAAAATCCTCTCCACCCTCTCTGGGAAATTTCTTCTGTGACAGTCCAAGCCCAAGTTCAGCAGCAGGGTTGAAACCTGTTGATCTGTTTTACACTGCTGCAGAACTAGCAGTGGCAAACCATTGTCCTCTGGGTGAACTGCACTCGAGGAGGCTGTTACAGAGTGGTTTTCATGAGGATTTATTGAGAGCAGAGGTGCAAGGGTGTTTGGGGATACTTCCTCCTGTCCTAGGCTCTGGAGGATGATGTTTTCTGGGGGATGCAGAGCAGCTGAAGTTGTTTAGAGAGGCAGGGGCTCTGGGCATATGGAGTGTGATACCTGGTTCCCAAAGGAACATCCTGGAAAGGGGCAGAGTTAGAGATAACATTGTGCTTCTTACATAACCCTTACCTGGGCTATCTGTTGGGTTTGGCTCCAGGGCTACCATTTTTCAAAGGGATTTCATGGAGGATCTCAGAATGTTTCCTAATTTCCAGTGGTCTTTTTTGATTCCAAGTCTTCTTGAAGGGTACAGAGGAAATTCTGAGAGCTAATAGTGGTTCAAATGAAATTCATGGAGGCTGAGGGGTGTGCTCGATGTAGGAACACATCCAAAGAATTTCCCCCCTTCTGAAAAGAGTCTTTTTTTGTTGGTTGTGTGGATTTTCTTCAACATCCAGCCACGTGAGAGGGAGATGACTCTGGCTGCTTTTTCTACGTTGCTTTAACAGTGCTCTCTCTTTGTGGAACCTGCATTTATAGGTTTATCCATAGGCAGCTGAAGATGGGTATAGCTAACATGTCATTTAAAAAATAAATCAACAAGAGAGAGTCGTTTGGAGCCAATATCTGTTTGCTTTTTACTTTAACAGGATCCCAAGTTCTAGTATGTTATTAGAAACGTATATTATTATAAACAAGTCCTATTTTTTCCACACTGCTGCCTGTGAAGGGTTTCAGCATTCTGAATATATAGATTATCCTGGCCTTTGGGATGTTGTGCCTCCACCCGTGGAGCTGCTTTTGGTGTCGAATGATAAACGCTGCTCCTATCCTCCATTATCTGTACTTACAGCAAACCTGACCATCTTCAACGTGATTAAAACCCAATTCCAAAGTTATTAGCTAATTATGACGCAAAGCACTTAATTTGCCATTGCACCCTAATAACTTAAAGGTACTCCTGATAACTTGGTAATAACCGTATCATAAGCAAAAGGACACGGTTGCTACTAACTTAATAGGCAGCTTCCCTCAAGATAAAACAATAAAACATAAATAAAGCACCTCAATGAAATCGGATTCAAGCTTAGTAAAATTCTCTTGGCAAGCAAAGGGAATATTTGTTAGGTTTTTTTTTCCTGTGAAACGTTATCATTGCCAAGAAAACTCGGTGACAAGAAAAAAAAAACAGAGATGGAAAAAGTATTTGCATGAATAATTGATTCACCATTTCGTTGGTTTAAAGGATTTTTTAGGGGAAAGTGGGTTGGATGTGCTCTGGAAAACTTAAATTTACTGGAGAGAGTTGTGTGGTAGGCAAAGGTCTTGAGGGAGTGCTTGGTGTCTGGAGGGTCAGGGGTAGGTGGGGTGTCTTGGGGAGCTTTGGTGTCTGTCAGACAGAGGAACATGACTTTGTCAAAAGCAATGGGGACTGTGGGGGTGAGGGTCCTGGTCTGGGGTGGGGAAACAGCAGGAGAGCAGAGGACAGGCCCCTCTCAGGCACATCTGTAACACAACCTAGAGGTTTAGGAGGTTTGGCTGCTGGAGTGTTGAACTCGTTTTTAAGACACTTAGCTGCTCGTCTTTGTGTGAAAAGATGGAGATTTGGGTTGCAGCCTGTGTCTCTCTTCAGAGGGAGAAGGTATATGGTAAAGAGAAGCTCCTTGGCCCATCATCCAAAGTCTTGGGGATGGTGCTGTCCTGGCCCAGCTCCTGCTGCCATCGAGCAAGGTGGGAGATGGTTTCCACCTGCCCACGTGTGTGGTTTTCTGGCCATGAGTCTCCAGCTCTGGATAGCCCATCTCAACTATCTATCCCTTTCTGTTCTAAGGGGGCAGCATTTCTGCAAGTGCCTTTTGGATTGGGGGGGATCCATGGTCCTGAGTTTGGGAATGGGGGTTTGGACATCCCCAGAGAAGGCTGGGACACAGCCTGTGGTTTTTAACCTGCTTCTGCTGGACATTTGGGCACCCAGCACCTACTGTAAGACTGCCAACCAGTGTGTTATGTACATCATGGGAGTCAGCTCTGTTCTGCAGGGTAATTTTTAGTTCTGATGTGAGTCTTGTAAGTAGCTAGATCACCTGTTTAGGGGGGAGAACACAGGTTTTCATTTTTCTTGGAAAAATTGCCTTTTCAGGCAACATAGTGTGTTGCTACTGACTTCTGGAGCCATGGCCATGTCTTTTTTAATTCACCCCTATGTTTCCTGTGACCCACACACCCTCTTTCCTTCAGCTGTCACTTAGGTGCACACCTCATCATCTCCAGGCTCATCTGTGGCATGGAAGGCCTTCCTTTGCTCTCCTGCAAGGAGCATGCCTGCAGCATGACTCCACACCCTTGTGCAATTTATTCTTTTCCAGTTAATGTGTCAGTTTGTCCATGTGGGTTAGGTCCAAGGACTATTAGTTCATTTTGTAATACGTGTGAGGTGCTTTCATCTCTGCTCCTGGTGCTGCCTCTGATCAGGCAGGTTACAGCAAATCCCATGCTTCAGGTTTGGGGTTTTTTTTTTCCCTTCTGATGCATTCCCTGATGATACCACCTCACTCATCATTCCAGATCCTTCCCATCTGTTCCTCTCAGTTCAGACTCTTCACCACTTCTTGTCTATCTCAATTTCTTCTGAATGTTTTATGAGCCCCCTGAGCTCGCCCTTACCTTTTCCTTCACTTCCACGCTTGAATAACAACCTTCAGATGGTTGAAAATGATCTCCTTGCAAGTGATTCAGTTCTTTAATCCTTAGCAAATATTTCCACAAAGGTTTGACATCGTTCTACTCGGTATCTGGGATTTATCTGTTCTTTAAAATGCCATGAAACGTTTCCTGTTAAATCTCCTAAGAACTGGTGGTTTAATACCTCCTCCTGTACATCCTTCTTGCTCTGTCATTTTGGCTCCTGTATAAATACCTTTGCTATAGAAGTTTTAATGAGATTTTAGGTTTTAATACATTTTTCCCCTGTTACCTTTGCTTTATAATCATTGTCTTCATGCCTCCTCTGATAATGTAGGAACTGTCAGTGCCAAGAAATTCCTGAGACTCATGGACATGAAACCTTAAATTAAATGTAAGGAGGAAGAGATAAGAACAAATTACAATAGCACTGAGAGCAAGAGATTACAACAGGGTATTTGGTTAAAATGTGGTTTTCATAATATATGTTCCTGAAAATTGCAAATGTATTCTGTTAGATCATGTTTATGAGCCAGCTTTTGTTATGCTGAGCTGCAAAGATTGCTCGCTGTGGATCCAAATGATGTGAGGTACCCAAAAAAGAAGAGCAGGTTGTTACTGTTAGAACTCACAGGAACCTCTGAAAAAAAAAAGGATAGAAGCCTCCTTATTCTCCACTGGGGTAGGACAGGAGTTCTCCCTGGTGTGGCTGCCTCTGCAAGTGTACCAGCTTCGAGGAGACAGTGCAAAATTATATCATTTAGACATAGGAGGGAGTAAAATTAAATAGCCATGAGATGAGCATGCCATTAAACAGATCTCATTTATAATGGGCTCTTATGCAAATTGCCTTTGAGCAGTGGGTAGGAGAAAATGAAAAGAAATTAATAAGGACAATGTGGACTAAAAAGTTGCAGAGGAAAAAAAAAAGCTAAGTGTTTCACAGCTCTCTCCACACACCCCAGAGTGTTCAATGAGCTTTCCCATTAGCCAGGGAAATATAAGGATGTGATATTAAGAAAACTTGAGTTCACTTATTAAATTTAAGGGGCAAAGGTTTGGGTTTATTAAGGGTCAAACCCCTGTTTTTTCTTGTTCTGCAAAAGACAGGGAAAGCTGACAGCTTGGAACTCTTGAAAACAGTTTATTGCAACAAAATCCTCTTCTTATCCTCTGATAATGTCAACAGTATGAGAAGTAATACGCTGAATATATTCAAGAATAAGGGATCTGTGTTTTCTTCTGCCCCTTTAATTACAAAAGGGAAGAGTTTTAGCTTGGCCCACTGAAGCCAGCAAAACCATCTGCAGATCCATGTTGCTTTTCTCACTCTTAAGCTGTGCAGCAGTCAACTTGTTTAATTAATATTGGCCACCTTGTCCCTAATTATTGCTGCTTTCCCAAATTCTCAGCTGAGGCAGGATATACTGAAGGCAAGGATTTTTTCCTTTCTCTTTTTTTTTTTGTGTATTATAACATACATAAATATTTATACACTGAGAGAGCCAGATTATAAACACCTTAGATATACAGTTTTGCTGTGTATTTTTATACTTGAGAAACAGGATTTGTTTCTGAATGATGTGAAAAATCCTGGAAGCAACATCCTCTTCCCATGCTATAGCATTTTGCTCTAGAAACACTGCTGTGGGAGTGCTGCTCTGGGGGGGAGAAGGATCCCTACAGTATTTTAAGGAGGTAAACCTCAATCTCTTCCACATCCAGTCGTTTTCTGCCACTAAAACCAGGCTTGCAGCTGTACCTGTCCTGTGTCCTCCAAGTAAACCAAAATTCTCTGATGGAAGCTGAGTTTCCCACTGGTTCTATTTTCAACCCTTGCAGCATTCAATTTCTGACAGTGGAATCTGATACTTAAAGCCACAGACATTAATTATTACCCATTGGAGGTCGCAGTTTCAACCCATGGGACATTAATTTTCCTCATATACAGAAAATTCCAGCCTGTAAGTTTTAATTAAATATTTCAGAAGTACGTTTTCTTGTCAATGGACGACGGGTTCTTATCCTTTACCCTTGATATTTGGCTAATTCTGCATATAATTATCAGCTTATTTTGCAAGCTTTCTTCAAAGCACTTTCTGTGTGGAAATCCATTTAGCTGTTATGTATTTATCATTAAAAAAAATAATCATCTTTGCCAATCATTGGCCAACGTAGTCAAGAAGGAGATGGGGAAAAACATCTTTCAGGTCCTATTTTCTCTCCAGTCTTTCCTTGGAGGCCATAGGTAGCAAACTTGAATCTGACTATTTTTTTCCCCATCTGAAAAGGAAAAAGCTTTAATTTTCTTTACAGAAGTCTCTCTGCTGGGGGCCCACCCTCCAAAGCTGTTTTAACAGCTGAAAGTGCAGTTGTGTATTGCAAAGTCCCAATTCCCAGGCAATTCCTCCCCACCTTAGGATCACTTTGCAATTCCTTGGGGTTTTCTGCTGCTGCAAAGGCACTGGGGAACTTAGGGAGCACTTTCTGTTAACCCTTCCAGCCTTTTAGGTCCCAGGTAGCACTCCTGATGGTTGTACACTCAAGTCAGCATTATCCTGCTGTCAGAAGGCTCCATCCTCTGATACTATCTTGTTCTTCTCCTAAACAATTAATAAAACGAAGACAAAAAGCCTAGAGGTTTAAAATATGTAATTATAGTAGTAATTTAGAGCTAGGAAAACGCTGCAGAACCCAATTACCATTACACATTTCAGTAATGACTGACTTGGCCAAATATCTATGTTTTGTGTGTGAATTCCATGACAGAATCCAAGACAACATGCTTAAGTAGAAGGGGAATATTAATTCCAAGTGCTGAGTGCATCTGGATGAGACATAAAAGTTGCTCATCCACCTAGTGAGCAGGAACCTGCATTATATAGCCTGTCACAGCTTAAATTTTGAGCAGCAGGGCAGGCAGGAACAAGCATCAGAGGCAGAAAGCTTGAATTGTTCTAAGGGATGGCTTGGAAAACAAAAAAAATATTTAATACCTGATGGTTTTGCAGAATATGGTTAATTCTTTCTATGGGAGAGATTTCACACAACTTGAATTGATTTGGGTGTTTCCCATGGAATTGGAAATGGCCAGCTGAGGTTAGTGGGGGGTTTGTGGTTTTCCTGCTCTTCATCTTCTCCAGCTGGTGAGAAGGAATAGATGGGATTTGTGTTCTGGTCTCAACTTATTACTGGCTGGACTAATGAGGTCCCTGCTCTACAGGGAACAAAAGTGCCTGTCTAGTGATGTCCAGTGATACTACTGCATGGTCTTTAGTAACCTGCAGAGATTTCGCTGTGCTGGTTCCCAAAACAGGTTATACTGGGACAAAAACTACATACAAATGAGCCTTTTTTGTTAAAATAATGAAAAAACCCACCAGTGACTCAGGAGCATTTTGCAAGTTGGGGCTCTCTAGGTGGCTGTGTGATTCTGCTGGTCAGTGGGTGGTCTCTGAGGGATTTTTTTCCTGATTATTTAAGAGTGTGCTAATTGGTACCTGCCACAAAGCATTCATTTTTGCTGGAAAATCATTATCACACATGGAAATGTTTTAACCTTTGTGTCCCCAGCCACTTTTTCCCACAAGGTGCTGTGCCTCTCCAAGTGTTGGGTGCAGTAAATGGCATCCAGAAAACAAACTGGGTTTAAAACCAAACAAAACTCCAGCAAACAACCAAAAATTAAAAGTTTCCCAAGTGCAATTTCCAAGCTGAATGGGGTTCACTGTGCAGAATGGGGTAAATCAAGGGGGTCCGTGCATCTAAGGGGATGGGGTCTTCTGCTGGGGGCTATCAAGAGAGGTGCCCAAATTATCCAAGGGGTGTTGTGTGACAGGACATGGATTTGGGCAGCAAGGCTGGTGTGAGAGATTCCTGCCCCTGCTGCTTCCCCTCTGCCTCCCAAGCTGTGAAAGTGAGAAGTTTCTGGGGCTGCACTGGGAAAGGTGAAGCGGAGCCGCAGAGCTGCCGTGGGGAAGGCATCAGGAGGGGGTTTGGGCAGCACCAAACCTGTTGAGGAGGCTGCTGAGCCCCAGCTTGGTCTGACCTCTCGTTTCCCCTCCAGAATCGGCCGGCTCTTCGATGGCACGGAGCCCATTGTCCTCGACAGCCTCAAGCAGCATTATTTCATCGACAGGGACGGGCAGATGTTCAGATATATCTTGAATTTTTTAAGGACGTCGAAACTCCTCATTCCTGATGATTTCAAGGTGAGATTTAGGTGTTTTGCATGGACCTTGGTAGGCAGTTTAGACCAGAGCCCTAGCTGAGGGATGGAGGGGGGGATGGAGGGAGATTTTTAGGAGTGTGGTGCTTGATTTCAGGTGCCTGGCCAAGGTAAGCATGAGGTTGCCCAAGTGGCATCTGTCAGCCTTTCCTAGAGTGGCATCAATGTTAAATTCTCCCCTCCTGGCTCTGGCAGCCACCTCGCCACCTTTGACCCAGGGAAACTAAAATTCATAGGATGCTGGTGGAGGTAGAAAGGTTGTTACACTCTGGAAATAACTCGTGAGCTTGGCTAATTACTTGTCCTCTCATCCACTTTTGTGCTTCCTCTCTGATTGCAGCAGCTCCAGCTTCCACTCCCACGCTGAAATTCAGAGAATGGTGTGGGAATCACAGTATTGACAAAATAAACTGCACACATGGTAATATTTGAGTATTAAGTCATAGAATATTTTCTCCTCCAGACTCTTGAATGCATACTGCAGGTTTAATTGGGGAGTTTAAGAGAAGTGAGGGATAAACAGTTCCACGTTCATTATTTCCACTTTAATAAAGAGCTTGCTTTTTATTTCTTTTTAATAAGAAATTAAATCTGTGGTAGTTCACCACATTAGATATTAACCTACAGAGGTAGAGCTTCAAACTCCATGTGATGTTCTGTGTTTATCCACTTGGAAGGAGGTGGGTGTGTACCTAGTGTCAGCAAATTGAGTGCTGGAGTCCATGGTTGCAATCAGAACAGATCTTTATCATTATTTAATGAATCCATATCAAAGTAGCTGCCTGTGCCCTTAGTTCACTGCAGGAGAGAGAGCAATTCAGCTTGGACAGGAGGGGTGGTGGGGAAGGGTTGGAGCAGCTCACGCTGGTGAGGGACAAAAGACTGCACACATCTGAGGTGGATTTTTGTGGTGTTTGGGGCATCATAGGTGTGAGGTTGAGTTTGAGAACTGTGTTGCAGCAAGCTTTAAATCATCTGCTCCCATGTGTGACCAGGGTAGGTCTGCCTGAGTGATGTGGGAGTTTGGAGCTACCTGATAAGAACCACATCCCTCTTGGAAGCCTTAGCACGGCTCTCGGAGGGAACCAGGACTCCAGAAAAGAGAAGAGCCACCTTCCATGCACCAGTGAGAAATTATATGTGCAGAGCCTTTCAAACACATAAATTACACTGTAGCTGTGCTGAAATTCAAAACTTAACTCCTGGCAAGATCACTCAACCCACAGGATGTTCAAAGAGGTCTCCTTCCCACCTAGGCTTTGAGGTGTCCAAAATATTGGCTCTTAAACTTAACAGCAGTCCTTGTTTCTTAAAAATATATAGATGAGATGACTTTTTTTGGTGCCCATTAAATGTCAACAGTATTTTAGGCATGGTTTAGGTGCCCCTTTCTCCTAAAGCATGCTGTCTGTGGCTCAACTTCAGGGCTGTGCTGACTGTTAGCAGTCTGTTGTCATTCTGTTCTGTCTTCCCTCAGCTTCTTGTCTTGCTTTTCTCTGTAGAAAAGTTTTCCAAATGGTCTTATTCTCTTCCACCTAGAAAAACAACATTTCCTTGGGGTTGTTTTTTTTTTTTTTAATTTAAAAAAATGGCAGTAGACAGACTCCAGATCATCAGTTCTAAATTACTCCTGTCTTGGCTACACTTAGAAACGCGTTCCCTGCCCCGGCGTCGGCGACGAGGTAGTAAACAACACTGTTGGCAAATGGGGAGGTATTAAAAAATACTTAATTTTTAAAATGCAGTAATACGTGCCATTCGTTATGCAAATATCCGAATCATTTTACACTCAGAAGCATCTCAGGCTCCCTCATTTACATTCTTATACCTGTTACAATGCCTGCTAGTGTCGCTGGGAGACGCGATGGATCCTAGTGATGGATTTCTGAATCCTGATTGAATTCTCTTCCATCTGTTCCATTATTCTATGACATCACTATGGGGATAAAATATAGGGGGAAAGTGGGATTTTTGCCTGGATCTTTCCATAGCAGGAGGGGGTTGAGAAAGCAACACTCCCCTCACGAGTGCTGCTGCACCCAACCTGTTTCAAGGGGCTGATGGTGTTTTCTGCCTGCACCTCCCTAATTATCTCTGAAGGCTTCCAGATCTAGAGCCTGGATAACCATATACATTAAGAGATGGAGTAGCAAGGCCTCTTCCTTAACTGTGCACAGTAATATCTGTGTCTTTCAGGACTACAGTTTGTTATATGAAGAAGCAAAATATTTCCAGCTTCAGCCCATGCTAGGAGAGATGGAAAGGTGGAAACAGGACCGGGAGAGTGGCCGCTTCTCCAAGTCTTGCGAGTGCTTGGTGGTGAGAGTGGCCCCAGATCTTGGGGAGAGGATCACACTGAGTGGGGATAAGTCCTTGATAGAAGAAGTGTTCCCTGAAATTGGAGACGTGATGTGTAACTCTGTCAACGCCGGCTGGAACCACGACTCGACGCACGTCATCCGCTTCCCACTGAATGGCTACTGCCACCTCAACTCAGTTCAGGTAGGAGGTCACGTTGGGGGTGTTTTGGGAGGGAGCCTGCTGGCCAGGTGTCAATGGGGTTGACCCTCATCCCTGTTGCTGGAGCGTTGTGATGGACAAACTCAACGGGAGGCTTTGAGCTCGTTATTTGCCTCTATGGGTCAAGGTTCAGGTAGGAGGTCACGTTGGGGGTGTTTTGGGAGGGAGCCTGCTGGCCAGGTGTCAATGGGGTGACCCTCATCCCTGTTGCTGGAGTGTTGTGATGGACAAACTCAACGAGAGGCTTTGAGCTCGTTATTTGCCTCTGTGGGTCAAGGCTGCTGTCTTGGCTTAGTTCATACCTATCACCACCAGGTCTCTTGGCAAGCCAACTGCAGTCGTGGGCAAACCTAGGACAGATGTTGGTCCCAGCAAACAGACACTGCATATTTGGAGTAACATTTTGTTGACATTTGAATACCATTCAAGCCTGTGTCCAGTCCCTGGCCCTGCTTTGTTATCAGTGGTTTTCTGGCTTGATGAGAGGGCACAGGCACAGCTCAAACCAGGGAGAGAAGGTGCCACATCCCCACAGAGCCTGTTCTGAGGGCACTGGGAGCTGTTCCTTCACCTGAGAAAGGTAGTGGAGGTGCTCTGATTTGCCAAGAGTCCACAGGAGCTCTGAAGCTAAATAGAGGAGCAAAAAGGAGAAGCCCTGGTGTGTCTCACCCTTTTTCCAAGTGTGACAAGTGAGAAAGAGGTGACAGGGCAGTAGCATTGGCAAGCTACTGAAAGGAGGACCACATTTCCACAGGGGGAGAACACAACCAGTGTCCTCCTTCCTCCTGAAACAGGACCCAGTGGTGCTCCCAGTGTTTCTGGAGAAGGGGACAGCCTGCAGCCAGAGGAGAAGGCATCTCTTGAGCCTTGCCCAGTTGAGGGGACTTTGCCTCAGCCCTCTCTGCTGCCTTTCAAACCACAACACCCCAGGAGATGTTTCAATGAGACTCTCAGGCAAGGTGTGTAACGTGAAGGACACAGCAGGGGGAAGTTACCACAAGTGTGGTTAAAAACTGGTGTTGCCTTTTGCCAGGGTTACCCAGGTCTTCTGCATTTGATAAAGACCTGTGTCATCCTGCTGGAATAAATCACCCTGTGCTTGTTACTTTGGAAGAAGAAGACACATTCAGTCTTCACATTCATTCAGCAACACAACCAAAGGCTCATCTGCTTATTGCAGACAGGGAACCACCATTTCTGTGCTCTCATGTAACCCTCCTCTTTCACTTTCAGCACTTTTTCCTAATTTTTGTGGCTAATTAGAGGCCTGTAGTGCTGGGACAAGGGTAATGGTTTTCAACTAAACATTTAGACTAGATATAAGGAGGAATTTTTTTATGAAACACTGGCACAGGTTGCCCAGGAAGGTGGGAGAAGCCCCAAGAGTAGAGATGCCAAGAATATTTACTGGTGTGAAAAACCCAGTCAGAGTGACAAAATATGCACAGGCTTCAAGACAGATGATGATCCCATGTTGATAATGCTGCATCTTCTGTTTTGGGGGGATGTAAACATCTCCCAGTCCTGATAATGATGTGATGGGAGGCAGGGACCACCAACAGACCTGGAGAGTGAGGTACAGACCCAACCCAAGGGTTTGTCCAGGGCCAGGCTGGTTTCCTGATGAGTTGTTTCCACAGCATTTTTTCCTCAGGACCTACATTGTTCTGCTCTATTTCTCAGTGGCTTGCACTGAGACTTTTTGGGGGAATTTTGGTTTATATTGTTAAAAGCTAAAGATGAGGGTAAACAAAATTGCACAGATATTTTCATGGTTGCTTGAAAAAAGCTGGGCAAGGCTCAGCAGGCACCTGCTCCCAGCACAACCCCAGTGAGGTTCAATCATGCTGGACATGGTCTCACATCCTGTGGGGTGCAGGAGCATCATCCCCCCCTTTTGGGGCTGGTACCATCACAGTCTTCTTCACAGAGGAGGCAAAGGAAGCAGAACAGATGAAGGTGATGATAAAAGTAGCAAAGAGCCTAAACAAGGGCAAGAACACCTCAGCCCTGTAGTTACAGTAAACCAGCATGAAAATGGGTAATTAAAACAGCAATAATTGTGGTGTGGAAGGAGACCATGTTCTTAGCAGCCTGGAGCTGGTGCTGGGAGCCCAGAGCTTTGCCCCATCCTTTATTGGGTGAGCTGTGTTGGGTGCATCCCACTGGCTGTGAAAAGGGAGGAAAGAAGGCGAATAGGCAGAACTCGTTAGTGCCATAATTAAAGTTAAAAGGTCCTGAGTTTTACCACAGGGAAATGCAGCCACAAACCTTCAGAGTCATCGTTGGGTTTTAAGTCTCTAGGAAATAGGATGGTAATTTTTTTCTGAAGTGATGACTGCAGTTATCTGCATTGCTGCCATTTTAGTGGAGGTGTTAGCTCAGCATCCTGCTGTGAAATCCTCTTGGATTGTAAATTTTGTGACACAGAGAACACGTTTTTCTGTGGCTGGAAGAATACTGGATTTGTTGGAGGTACTAAAAAAAATAAAATATATTATTCTACTTGTTGCCCAGTGGCCAAAGTCAGTAGAAATTGGTGCAATCCAATGAAGCAGAGGGAAACAGCAGGTCTCTGGAATCACTTTTCTTGCCTACCTGGGCCCATCTGACAACAGGAGCTCTCATCCTCAGGCAGCAAATAGTCCCTTTATTGACTTACACATCAACGTTTGTTTTCTCTTGTTTGTTTTTTTTCTTTTGCAGGTACTTGAGAGGTTGCAGCAAAGAGGGTTTGAGATTGTTGGCTCGTGTGGAGGTGGGGTGGACTCTTCCCAATTCAGTGAATACGTACTGAGGAGAGAACTCAGAAGGACATCTCGTGCACCCTCCGTCATTCGAATAAAGCAAGAGCCTCTGGACTAAAAATGGACACCTTTCTTTATGACTTTTGCTATACAACAGGTGCAGTGTTACAGTTTCAGTTGCCCACCAGCCCAGGTACTTTGCACATGTGTAGAAAAAAAAAAAGGAAAAAAAAAGAAAAAAAAAAGAGAGAGGAAGGAAAAAAAGAAAAAAAAAAAAAAGGGGACGTTTCATGTGCAGTTTGGACTCCAAACAAGTCTTGGAACTCAAATTGAATAAAAGACACGTTTCTATCCAATCTAGAGACCACACCTGAATTCATATGGGAACATTTGGAGTAGTAGTCATAAGAATAAGAACCTCAAGGTGTAAAGGAAAACACACACATATATATATATAAAAAATATGTATGTATATGTATGTATGTACATATATATATGTATGTATATGTCAAAGGGTAGGAAATGCAACAGCCCAGAAGTGGCAGATGAGGTTGGTGCTGTGATGGCCATGAAGTGTCCTAGCCCTCACTAGGGGTGTACAAGCCATGAGCACGGGGTGGGGCACACACAGCCTGTTCTTCACCCACCTTCCATTGCCAAACAGCCCCTCTGGGACGTGGCCACACCTTGACTCAGCTCCCTTGGGATGTGGAGGGTTCTCTCTGTCTTTTTTTTGGAGAGGTGGCTGGGCAGGCCTTGAGGTGACCACCATCCCTAGTCGACTGGAGTTTTCCATGTAGTTTGTACAGGAGTCCCACACGTTTTTGTCTGCCCTCATGTGAAAGATTAACTTTTCTTTTGAATGAGGTTTTTTCTTTTTGTTGTTTTGTTTTGTTTTGTGTTTGTTTTTTTTTTCCAAAGGGGGCCAGAATAATTAATATTTGGTAGAGACGCTCTGGTTTGAATCTGCTGCTTTCCTACAATTTTTTTCAAATTTTATAATGTATTAAATACAATAAACTCTGTTTCAAATACCGAGGGTCTGATTTAAGCCCACAGGAGCAGAGAGAGGTGTGAGTTGTGTTCTTCTGCCTGGAGAGTGAGCTGGTCAGCCCCATGAGTTACCCCATGGGCTGCGTTGCTGGGGGTAGCAGGTGGTAAGTCCATGTCCTGGGGTTAGATGTCCTACAAGTTCTTCTCTTCCAGAGCCTCACTGAGGCCAACTCTGCCTGCTTTGGGATTTTGGAGAGGTGCCACATCCTGATCCTGCTGCACGGACTGTTCCTGGGTTGATGCTTTCCCACCTGAGGTGCACCAGCAACTGCCACTTTTCCTCCAAAGCACCTTTTTTATGCAATATTCCAGATGTTCATTCTAGTATGGAAGTTTTCTCTTGATGCAACAGCTCCATTCATTTTGGTGACACTTTGCTATTTATTTAAGAAAAAAAAAAATTGTTCAATACATGTAAGAGGGTTTTTAATATAGTCTGAGAACTAAGGAAAAAACTACCACTTTTCTGGTTTTTATTAAAAAAAACATCAGAGGACATACTGAAATAACTCTCTGGCAGCACGTATCAATGGTTTTGAAATGATTGAAATGTGGAAATGAGTGAGGGGGGTGGGGCTGCAAAAATTAAGGTTCATTAGCAGGTTATTAGATCTTCAATGTGATTCTGATTTGTCTATTCCCAGCCCTGAACCAGCTGCCTCCTTGCAAATGCTCCTTTTCAATCAGCAGCCAAGTAGTCCTCTGACAAAATAAACCAATGCTTGCTCTTACTGCCCACAATTTGGTTATTAGTTTGAAGCTGGGAAAGCTAAAACCCTGGGAAATCAATATTTTCAGCAGCTCTTCAACCCCTTGGGAAGCGGTATGAAATTTGGGATGTCTAAAAAGATGCCAGTTCCCCAGGAGTGCTTTGAGAACACAGGGCTGAGGTGAGAGCCTCACCTCTGGTGCCTCCACACCGTGCCCTGGAGATGTGGTTGTGGTGGCTGTGAAGCCCAAAGGTTCTCTCCATCCACCCCTAGAACCACCCACTAGACTCCGAGACCCTGAATGTCTCTGCAGTGAAGATGTGATCGTGGACAAACAAAGCCATGGCTGATGACAAATACCTGCAGGGATAAGGCAGATGTAGAATTTTAGAGACAAATTAGATCAGTCCTGTTTGCAGTTGAGGCTTACAATAGCTTTTTTTTACAAAAATATTCTTTAGAAAAACTGATCAAAAGACTAATAAGCAATATATCCTTGGAGGGGGTGGTGGGGAAACCAAGAAGGATGAGGTTGTGGTCAGCTGGTTTCTGGAGGTTAGTGATTTTGACATGTATGATTTATCTAATTTTTCTATTAAAAATTATGACTCCATTTTGTGCTATCAGTGGTGCTGCATTTCACAAGAGGAAGAGCTGCAGTGAAGAGCAGCTGCCAACGTTGTACCTCAGCACTTTAGCTAAGAGGCCACCAGGAGAACTGTTGGGTGCCACCCAACGCCCCTCCCCGGGATGAGACACGGGCAGAGGAACTGGGTCTTCACCTCTTCTTTTGGATTCCTGCAATAACCATCCATCCAGGGCTTAGTTTTCCCTCTTGCCTCCCTGCTGCACCCCAGAGCCACGTGATGGAGAGCTGAGTGTGGATCCTGGCACGCTTGGATGAACCTTTCAACCGTGAGTGTCCCGTGGAAGACTGAATTAATCTACCCTCAGCCAGGGAAAGTGAAGCCCCCTTTCCTCACTGGGGCAATCTCTCTTTCCAGAAGCACTCCTTGTCAAGAGGTGTTGCTACTTTATTCCATCTCCAGGTCCTTCTGGGCTTGCTGGCATGGTTTTCCTCTGCGTTGCCATGGGTCTAGAAGAAAGCTTGACTGGCCCAAGCAGGTAGAGTTGAGGCATTGCCCATCCAATTCTTTTGCTTTATGGTGAACAGGCACTGATTGAAAGGAGAAGAGAAACGTTTGTGTCAGAAGCATGACTTTTTTTTTTTCAACAGCCTTTAAAAATGGATGGCTCTGCTAATTTACAAAGGTTTTACCATCACCAGAATGACTTGTCAAGAGCATTGTTCTTGAATTCTTCATATTTTGGGGGACTTGAGGGAGAACGAGTTGGATTCTGGGTGGTGAGAAAAAGAACTTTTATTGACCCATGGTCAATTTTTCAGAGAAATAAAAACATTTATTTCCATCTGTCATTTCTTGACTCTGGAATTCTATATTATGAATTATTTCTAGGGACAACTGGTATCTGTATGTTGGCATTCGTGCTGCCTGAGGTTTATTTACAGTGGAAATGAAACCAAGACATCCTTAGGGCCTGTAGACCAGTTGCTTTTTTTCTCAGACTTCACTTTGAGTGGTTTATTATCTCTGGAGGGTCTGGAGGGATCGCCACCACCAAAAATCAATACATTGCATCAGGTCCCTGCCTTGGCTTTGGCTGCTGCCTCATTGATCTGGTTGTGGAAGACCCCAAAACTGACTTAGCATTTGAAATCCTCGATTTGAGATTGACACAGCTAAAATTATATCCCTGCTCCTCTTCAAAAAGAAAGATGCAGGCATGTAGCAGAAGAGTTCATCCCCTGGGAAGCTGAGCTAGCAGGTAATCAGGATGCTAATGTCGATGCTGCAGGGAAACCCCAGAGCCAAAATGCTGAAACATCTTTTGTTTGGGCAAGGATGAGCTCCAGAAATAGAGGTTTCCTCTGACAGATGGGGAAAAGTCCACTTTTCCTTGAATCTGTGGTTTATTTAGGGTTTTTTTCCAGATTTATTGACTAGGAGCTTCCTACGTTATTGAGTCCTCTGCCCCTACAACAGTGAAGGGTGTGTTATTTTTCAGCTGATGCCAGATATTATGGGCCAGATCCCATCTCCTTCCCTCTGTCTTCATGGTCAGCTTGCCCCACACCCAATTTATGAGTTGAATTACAGATGAGTGTAATTTAGGGCTGGTGAGGAGAGGCACGGCGTGGTGAGCTGCTGTCAGTATCCTTGCACCTCTGGGGTGTGTGCTGCTAAAAACTGCAGCATTTGCCACTGCAGGGCTGAGAAAATCAAACCCTGGTTCAGTCAAACTCTTCCCTCTCAGCCCCGTTGAAGCTGTATGTCCATGGACACGTCTCTACAGAGAGGCTGTCCCCAGAGAGAGGAGGGTTTGTGCCCCTCAAGGAGTGTGGGGGGCTCATCCCTGCTCCTCAGAGGACAGCTCTGGCTTGCTGGTCTGGGGAGAGATGGAGGGGAGGAGATTTGTCTCTGTACTCCAGAGCCTGGACTGATAAATGATCTCATCTACAACCCCAAATGCTCTTTAGCTTCTGTTCTATTATGTAGCCTGTCAGCATTGCTATTAATTTTCCTGAGGAGAGCATGGAGTGTGGGCTGCCTGGCTTTGCCTGCAGCCTCATGGCCAGGGTGGCAACCTCTCCAGTGGCCACCCACTTCAAACCAAACCTGCCTGTGCTGCAGGACCCCAAACCTGTGCTCTGCACTCATTCAGCCTCCAGTTCTGAGCAGAGGGCTTAGGGACGACCACAGAGGTGGGTGTTGGATGCTTGGATGACCTCCAAGGAATTCCAAAAACCAAAGGCACAGCAAGCAGAGCGTGGACTGGAGTTGTGAAGATCTAGAGCTACGATTTCACTCATCCCTGCTGCTCCTGAAGAAATGCTTCAGCTCTGGGTGGCTCATTACCAGAAAATAACCCAAGTAGTTGTGTGCTCCTTTCCCTGGCTCTCCCCAGCTCAGGAGTCTCACTTTTCTTCTGCTTGGGGCTGTGCCTGGGCAGCTCAAGAGTCATAATTTTGGCCCTAACAGCGCTTTGGTCTCTTCAAAGCGTTGTAGAAACCTTCAATTAAGCATTTCTCTACCTGTAAGAGAGGGAGGGAGCACCAAGCTCACCTGGCAGGTGGAGAGGCTGGGCTCCCACCCACCCAGGTGGCAAGCTGTGCTTCAGGAGCCAGGCTCAGCTGCCACCCTCTTTCCCAACCCCTCTTGTGGTTATAGAGGAGGTTGGAATCTATGACACATGTTTTTTTAAAGCTGAGAGTTGCAAGCTACTCAGGAAAATACCAGGCATCCCCAAAGTGTCTGGATAAGCTCAAAAAATAGCACTCGTCCTGTGTTAGGCTTGAGGTACCTTGGGGATTTTTTGGGGGGGAGAAATGAAATTAAATTCCTTTCACCTTTTATATTTTAAGTAGGATCTTCTGATGGCTTCCTCTTCTTCCTCTGGCTCAGCTCTTCAGCAGTGGCTCTCATTTTCTGCTTATGATGTTTTGGTCCTTACCACAGAATTCAGGCATGACAGAAGGTTAAAAAAAAAACATAAAACCACAACCAAAAGCTGCAGGACAATTTGTGAAAGAGCTTGGGTCGATCCTGCAGAGATCCCAACGAAATCCTGACGTAGACCAGGGTGGTTGGTGGCAGGAACACCTCTCAGGTGTGGCTGCTGAGCTGGGACAAGGCTCCTCTGGCTCCCAAAGCTCCAAAATCAACCCGAGAGCAGCAGGAGGGCAGGGCTCAGCCCCTCGTGGATTATCTTCCTCCTTCAGCATCTGCTCTTCTTTCTCACAGGAGATGAGGAGTTTAAAAGCTGTGTTATCATCTCCTCTGGAACCCGTGGAGCTATTCCAGGAGAAAGCTGCTTGGCTCAGGGACAGCTGTTGTGCAGAAAAAAAACTCCCCTTCTCTTCTGATGCATTATTGATAGATGTAAGTTAAAGCCATAAAGCTCACAGCTTTATCAGGCAATATCTCCTAAATCCTGGAAGCATGTGAGATAACCTAAATGTAATCTACTGCATACCAGCTCCTTCAGTGATGGATAGCACAACAAAAGCAGGACTAATGAAAAATTAATGAAAACAGTTACTTCCATAAGAAAAATGATCTGTTTTCTCCCACCTTTGTATTGATTTTTAACTGGCCCTGTAATTGGAAGTGTATAATTTTTTCCTAAGGTAAAGAGGATTGAGGGAGAGTGAGCATATAATTCTATTCATGTTTGTGACATACTTCCAGGCTACAAAAACAAAGCATTTTCCTCAGGATGTGGAGGCTGCCTCTGAATGCAGACTTCAAGCATATTTTCTCAGCTCAGGCAAACTGCCACGCTGGTGTAGCCTGAAACCAGATCCTGCATGAGCAGAGAGTACTTGGAGGACTTTGAAGGCTAGCAAGGAAGCACAAAGAAGCAATATTTAAGGAAAAAATCAAATGGAGTGCATGTAACTTGGTGGGTTGAACACGTTTTGGGTGTTTGAGTTCATTCCTGACTGATCTGCTGCTTTCTGAGAGGGGAAAAAATCCTCCAGCTGCTGTTTGGAGAGGGGAGGAACGCCAGGCTCAGAGCAAGGACCTTCTCTGGGAGACCAAACCAGTGGTACCACGGAGCTCATGCCCTCTCACCACCTCCTCACTAACATTTAAACACCACTCTCCTTCTCCCTAGATTGAATAATTTCTGTCTTTTCCACCATGCAACAGCAGAAATCAGATCTGTGGGTGCTGGAAACTGGTCTAAATTATTCTTTAGTCTTTACCTGCTTACTGTTAATATATCCACTGAGCCCAAAGGGCACTGCTGGGATAATAAATCAATCAGAGCAGCCTATAGTTCCTTTGGTAAGGGAAAAAAAAAGTGTGTTTTCAAAGCATTTAGGAAATGCTGCTTGTGTGTGGCCTGGGTCTTGTTCTAAGACATGAGATGGGGCCATACCGTGAGGAGGAGATGCCAAGCAAGATGTTTCTGCCCATGTTGGTAGTAAATGCTGCTTTTTATCTTTGTCTAGCACTTTTTTTAGCCACTCTGCCTTCATTTAAAACACACATCTAGGTTTTAACTGGTGAGACTTAGCCACATCCTTGGTTGCTGCTTTTTTGAGTGGTCTTTCTCACTGGCCTGGCAGCAGCTGCAACACGAGCTGGACCACCTCTTTCAATGCATGGCATCCAAAATGAGGGTGTTTGCTCGTCCTTGGTGTTTGGTTTGACTTTATTTTTGTTGCAGCAGTCTCAGCTGGAGCTCCACACAGCAGGGGTGGTGGCTGAGTGACATGGGCAACCAAGGGCTCTTCAGTAAGGTGCCCCCCAGGCCTTGCTGCATAAACAAGAGGAGAAAACACTCAAGAGTCACCAGGATTGTAACCAGCCAGCAGCAAGGGAGGGCTGCAAGCTGGGGCATCTCCTGTGAGAGGGATGCTGCCAGCAGCAAGGTGTCCTGGGTGCCCCAGCTCCCTGTTCCACCCTCAAGCAAATCCCCTGGGTCCCCTGGAGATACTCAAAAGCCATCCAGACACAGTCCTGGGCAACCAAGTCAAGACTTGAAGAAACTCAAGTTTCTGGGCAACTCGACTATGGGGACAAGGTGATCAGGATGCTCTCCAGAGGTCCTTTCCAACCTCAACCATTCAGTGTTTCTGTTGCTTCCAAAATTAGACTGACTGAGACGTGAAAGGTCTGCCAGGGAGAGCAAAACGTGGCCTTGCACCCCAACCTGGTGCCATCAAGGTCCTCTTTTTGCAGAGTAGAGCAAAACCTTTCCAGAGGTGACAGTGCTGGCCACAGAAGTGTGCAGGTAAGCCAGGGAAAACACTCTCTGCATGAGCCAGCAGCATTCCTGGTGCTCCCAGCACCTTGGCTAAACCAGCAAGACTCGTTGGACAAACTCAGGCTGGGGAAAGCAGCCTGGAGAGGAGCATTATTTTGGGTGCCACTTGTTAATTCAGGTTAGCAACAGCAGAACGTTGGGATGATAAATGGTGAGGACAAGTAAAATGTGAGAGAAAACCAGTGATCTGGGTGAAGGTGCATGAAGGAAAAGAAGATCCTGATTGTTTTTGTGCTTTAAAGGAGAAAAATTTCACTGTTACAGCTGCTACTGCAACAAAAACACAGGCCAGCCACTTGATGGTGGGGGAAAAAAAGGAGAGACATCCTAAAAAAAGCCTGTTTTGTTCCAGGTGATGGTTTTATTGCTTTCTTTTGCCACCATCTGTCCATAAATTACAAAGACAATCTTCTGTCTGGCCATCATGTCATTGCTGTCTTGCTCGACATGTGCTATGGACTGTAAGAAAATTCATCAAAAGAAATATAAACAATATCTAGATCTATTTTTTTCAGAAAAAAAGACATCATTTCTACTAACACATGACTCTTTTTCTTCAAAATGACCATGCCCTCTGTGGTGAATTTTCCTCCTCTTGTATTATCTGGGGGTTTAATTCTGTCCTCAGTATTTCTCCCAGGATTACTCACAGAAGTTCTGTGATCAGCAAAGCTGCAGCTCAGAAGGACATGACATTGCTGCTAAAGGATGACCAAACAAAGAGCAGAACTTCAAGAAAGGTAGACCTGGGGTTCCTCAAAGCTCTCTTGTAGGGAAGGTATTTCAGGATGTCCTTATCTGTTGGTGCAGGCCAAGTTTAGTCTTCATTTCACCAGATCACAGAACGGCAGGGGTTGGAAGTGACCCCCTGGAGATCCAGGAGACCAACCCCTGCCCAAGCAGGTTCACCTAGGCCAGGTTACACAGGAATGCACCCAGGAAGGTTTTGAAAGCCTCCAGAGAAGGAGATTCCACAGCCTCTCTGGGCAGCCTGCTCCAGGGCTCCATCACCCTCACAGGAAAGTTCATCCTGACGTGGAGGTGGAACCTCCTGGGTTCCAGTTCATGCCTGTTGCCTTTTGCCCTATCACTGGGCACCACTGAAAAGAGACCAGCCCCATCTTCTCCAGATGTTTATCAACATTGATGAGAGCCCCTCCCCACCTTCTCTCCTCAAGGCTAACCAGCCCCAGGGCTCTCTCTCAGCCTTTTCTCCTCACCAGAGCAGAGCAGTGGGACTCTCACAGGGCTCTAACTGTGCAGCTATTCCTCCACCTCACCAAGCTACAAGACACAGATGCCTAGAGGAAAGAGGGATGAGAAGACACCAGAGAAAGCTCCCTCAAAGTTCATTCTTCCTGACAATTTTTTGTTTGTTTTACTGATGGCAGGGCTAAATATTGATTTTTCAGCTCTGACAAACTGAAGGCATCACAACTTCTCCTGCCACGTTCTCAATATGCTTAAAAAGAGAAATCACTCCACGACCACATTTTTCCCCTGTAAAAATGGGAGCAATTAGCACAGCAGGTTCTCAGCTCCATATGTGTAATTTGTTGTAAAATGTATATAATTGATTTGGCAGACAGCAGACACAGGCATAGACCTTTTTATGAATCCATATGTAATGCTGGATGTTGATGGATTATGACTCCAGCAAGATGTCATGTTAAATAACTGATGTTGATGTATAGAAGCAAATGACTGGGTTTGCCATTATCATTAAGAAAGGGAACAAACTAAATAAAAAAAAAACTCTATTCACATCTCCATTATTTATGGAAGGGTTTTTTTAATATACTCAGTGCTTGCTGGAGCATCTGGGGGGATTAAACAGCTGAATTCAGTAGCATGTTAAGCTGAATTGCCCACGATGGGCAGCTGCCTTGTTTCACTGTTCTTTGAAGTCCAAAATGTGTTTTCTGAGGTGTTTGTCTCCTTGTCAAAGCAAGTATTTCACCAGCTCACAGGAGGAGCAGAGTGGGGAGCATCTTGCTGAAGACACTGGCCAACAAGGGACCCTAAAAAAAAAGGGACCTGGGGCACATGCAGCAAGGTGGGCAAGACAAGGAGCCCCCTTTCTGCTCCCTTCCTGCCCCATTACCACTATGCCTTTTTTCCCAGCCTCTCTGGAGGGGTCAGTACTCCTCAGAGGGGTCTCTGTGTCACCAGTGGAGCTCAGCCCCTGATGTCAGAGCCCTTGTGTCCATCCCTGCACCCAGCCCCTCTGTTTCACACCAACGCTCCTCCACTTGTGTCCTCCTTTCACAGCTTCTTCGGCCTCTCCCTCATCCCAGAGTGGATTTTCCCATTCATTTTCCCACCACTTATGTCTTCCTCCTCCCTTAGACAATTTTTCATCGTCTCTTTCCAGTCGTCTGTTTTCTTTCTTCTCCTCTAATCCCGTACATTTGGATAATTTTCATTTGGACTGCTTAACATAACCACTAGATTTGTGTTTTAGCCTTGTTGGGCAAGTTAAAGGCTCCCTTTTCTACCTTAACTTCTGCTTTTTCTTCTCCCTCTTAGTATGTCAGGACGTACAGACTTGAGACAGCTCGACTTCAGTGGGAAGCTTCACCAGTGATTTCCAGAGGAGCAGGGGGGAAAACATTCAAGACATTGCAATGAGAGAGGCTAAAACTCAGTGGCTGGGTTGGTCTATGACCAGATTTCCCAAGCTATTCCATGCTTCCAGCACCACTCAGCTCCCCAGGGACCTGAAAGAACCATGTTTCTGTAAAGCAAGCCACGTTCCCTTAGGTTACAGGTGGCAGAGGCAGCATCCTACCAGCTCTGATCCAATGTTCCAGAGCAAGGACCTTATCTCCACCAACCCTCTGCAAGGCATCATGCTCAGTCCCCCTGCTCCATTTAGATTTATCAGTAGGACTTTTGGAAGGAAGGAGAAAATCCTCTTTGCCTTCCAGCCTCTTTCCAGGGGCAGCTCACAGAGGTTCTCAGGTTTTGGGTGAGCCAGAGTTGTCTGTCTCCCCGCCCAGGTTGCACAGTCCCATGTCACCAAACTGCCCCAGGGCAGTTTTCGGAGCATGTGTGTCCTCTAGACCTGCTGTGGCCATCCCAAACGAGCAGCTATGATGGTTAAAGCCACTCAGCCACATAGCTAATAGTGTGCAGACAGTGATAGGCTGGAAAATACACTTTTGCTGGCAGGATGTATTCATGTTTTCCTCGGCCAGCAAAGCAGAGACTGATGTGAGGGATGCCTGCAGGAGGCCTGCTCAACTTCTGCATAACCTGGGGTGGCTGTGCTGGCAAAGCACAGCCCTGGAAGTAGCCCTGGCTGTTTCCAGCCTTGATATGTAGAAAGACAGACCCTCACATCGTGCTCCTGTTGCATTCAGATGGTTTTTATTCTTCAGTTGCAAAACACGGCCGAAAAAGGATCCAAACTTATCTCAGGAGTGAAGGAAAAATGGAGCTGCAGCTGGTTTGGATGAGGCTTCTTTATCCAACGGTGCCTGTTCCAACCTTCTCTGTTCAGTGGGAAACATCCCACTAGGACAAGGTCCTCTCCATTTCCAGCTGATCTCTTTGGCAGCTGTCATGGAGCTGCTCATTGCTGGTGAAGCCACCAGCACCTGGATCTCCCCGAGATGCAACCTAGAGGCTCCCACTGTTTATTTCAATGTAAATATTTTTTTTGTTGAGAAACAAAAGGTCTGGAAAAAAGGGAGGTTATGGGAATATTCAGGATGAGATAAGGAATCTGAGGCAGAAAAGAACACACCAATTACCTCAGCTCACACGCTCCTCTGCCAGACGAAACCAGTTTTACCGGCTGTTGCCCAAAGGCAAAACACCACAGGGCTTCTGATGTCATGTTGGCCTTTGGTTATGAGCCCAGGTAAATGGGTACCTGGCAGAGAGAGAGAAAAAAAGGCTGTGCTGCTTAATGCCAGCTTCATCTATTTATGTTCGTCTAGCATCAATTAAAAATATCTCTGTCTCATTCTGCCTGCCAGTGTGGTATTCGTTTGCTTTCCACCACGCCGTAGATCTGCCTCGCCTTGGAGTTTACAGCAGCAAGAGCTGGCACTTGCCTCTGGCAGGGCAGGGGATGAGAAACCCTTTCCCTTGCCTCCTCCTTTCCCCCTCCTCTGCCTCGGCGCAGAGCAGCCAAGGTGTTTGATGTGCTGGCTGTCGTGGAGGGGGGATGGACAAGGCCAGAGCTGGTGTTAATCTGCAGCACTTCAATAGTGCTGTAGAGCTGGGGTCTGTGGACTCATCTGTCTTTTCTTTTTATTATATTAACCTTCTTCCTTTTTTCCCCCCCCTGTTTTTCTATCAGCAAGCCCCAGTGAAGCAGCCTTTGTGTTGCAATAATTCTGCATGTTTTGGTTATAAATATCCCCGAGCAAAGTTCAGGCTTTTTTCTTTTTTTTTTTTTATTTTTTCATATAACTATCAAAGCAAGTGTCTGCTCCAGCACGGGGCGAAAGGGACGTTTTACACATAAAAGCTCATCAGTGGGTGGCAAACAGCCTTTGTGCTCATACATATTGCAAATCTTCTGCTGTGCCACAGACCGACGCACGGGAGGTGGTGAAAGGGGTGGCATCTGACTGAAAAATCACCATTCCTCGTGCTGGTTGGTATCCTGGGAGCCTAACCAGGCTCTGAGCACTCCAGAAATCCCAGGAAATCTTCCCAACGACAGCTACTTCTTAAAAACTTCCAGCTACTTCTTAAAAACTTTCAGCTACAAACCACGTCCCTCGCACTTTAAATCTCCAGTTGTCTCCTTGAGAGCGAAGAACGTCGTTGAAAAGGAGAGGTAAAGA
>NW_008616999.1:7576-18634 GCF_000691845.1 Merops nubicus | reverse complement strand
TTTTCCTCCTCCTCAATGTTGTGGACCTTCAGAAGGACCTTCATGCTTTGTGATCTGAAGTCTACACAACTGGTGGCTTGCAAGAGCAGCTGTTTGAAGGCAGCTTGTGCTGATCTGCAGTGTGACTTATTCAGGAGAACTTCATACCCTATTTTGCTTCACCCCATTGACAGGGGATTGAAATGAAACACCTTTAACTGCCCAAGATGAAAGCATAGCTTAGCTCTTTTAGGTACCTCTGTATTAGATATGTTTGCAAGTGATTGCTCTCTGCTAGCTTGATCTCATATATATATATATATATATGATCTCATATATATACAGGCAAAGCTCCCCTGAGACTGCTCACCTGAGCCAGAGGTTCAGATGGACCATAACTATGCCCTGAGGTGGCATCCATCAGATAAGGCCAAGGCAAACCTTTGCAGGCTTTGATTCTCCACAGACCCCATCAATAGCTGTCCTTGCTACCCAGAGGAGCTGTCATTAAGGCTGAGGTCCCTTGGGAACACACCAGATCTGTGGCCTCCTTGTAGGAGCTCTGAATGTGTTGGCAGCAAGTGGGGCTTTCATTCCAGGACCTGTTAGAGGTGTGCTGGGCACAAAAAATGCAAAGAAAATCCCTTCATCCCACCACTGCCATGGGTCTTTTCCTGGTGGGCATGGCACAGAGAAGTCAGGCAGGCAAGGTGGTGGTGGCTTGCTCACGTGGCATAGACTTCCTTGGCCTGAGTAGAGCCTGAAAGGGCCTTCTCAGGGCTACAAAGGAGTTTTTTTGGGGAAAAGTGTTGCCTGGGAAGGCCCCTAAGGTTTGCAAACCTCAGCGCCCTGAAAGGAATGGGAGGCACGGTGGTGGAAAGTGGGTTCTGCTCACTCTGCAGCATCCAGCAGGATCCCAAAGGGAAGGTGAAATGTGAATATCTTGCTGGAAATAGAAACAAATGCAGAACTTGTTGCCTTTTTCTCCAGCTGCTTGGAAACACCACCTCATCCTGCATGCAGCCAGCTGCAAAAGCAAGGTCTGCTTTAACCTTCACACTGCCCAGTTGCCCTCCTC
Organism: Merops nubicus; assembly: GCF_000691845.1. Taxonomy (NCBI): domain Eukaryota; kingdom Metazoa; phylum Chordata; class Aves; order Coraciiformes; family Meropidae; genus Merops; species Merops nubicus. Next base: position 17,577 of record NW_008616999.1, on the reverse strand, counting down.
TTGTGATAAGCAACACTTTGCCCATTGCTGTCTCTGCCTACGTTACCTGGTGACATATGATGTGGTGGTGATGACACTGGAGTCACCTGTCCTGCTCCCCAGGCTTTGGAAAGGTGGCCTGGAATGAAAGCTATCATCACAAAATCCTCCCCACGTGGGTTGGTTGGTGATTAGAGAGCGTGAAGGGATGAGCTAGCAGAGCTTGGGCACTTTGACTGCCAACACCGTGGCCAAGGTCGTGCTGGGGATGTTGAGGTGTCCTCCTTCACAAAGCTGAAATCACACCAGAGGAGAAGCAGCCACGCTACCAACGTTTGCAGAACCTTAATTTATAGGAAAGTTCTTCCAGTCCTTCCCTCTCCCTAGAAATAAACAGAAATTAAAACGTGCTTGAGTTTCCACACACACAGAATCATTAACTTTGTAGAGAGTGAGGGACTGGAGGGAGGAAGGGAAGGGGGATTTTTGGTAGGTTTTTTTTTTTGCTTTGCTTCTTTTTTTCTTTTTTTGCCCTGGGCAAAATTTTCAACATTAACTAATTAATGTTTATAAAGCACTTTGCATATATAGTGCCTTTCATCAGGGGATCTCCGAGTATTAGATTATATTATCTTGAAGGCCTCAGGCCTGTGCATACTAGCCCTAGAAAGTATTAGCCTTATAAACTTCAGTAATTCACTTTGGTTTGGCTTTGTTTTTTTTCTTTTCTGGGCTTTTTCTTTCTTTGGGTCAGGTTTTTAATCTTCCCTCTCCAGAAAACGTGTCGAGCGTTTAGCTGTGTCTGTAAAAAAAAACCCAAAAAGGGGGTTAAAAAGGGGGGGTGTCAGCCAGGATGACCAGATGAAAAATCAAAGCCCCATCGTGCACTTCTCCAACCCCCAAATTGCTGGAGTTGGGGAGGAACGACCGTGCCCAACTGTAAATGGAACCATAAATCCCCCACGTCGAGCAGGGAGGAGGAGGAGGCACCAGCAGTGGTGGGGGAAGCAGCTCTGATGTTCACTCTGCTCTACCCAGGAGGAGCAGCAGGAGCAGGAGAAGAGAGGAAGACCCCTGAGGAAGACCCTTGATCTCAGCAGCAGGAGGTGAACGCCAGCTCCAGCGTGGGGGTGAGCTGGTGGCTCTTCTGGCTCTCCCATTTTCTCTTGCTGGTGGTTGGGAGCTCAAGGTCAGACCTGAAAACGGCCACATTTAACCCATCTGGGGTGGCTCCCTTGCTGCCCCCCTCCCAGGCAGAGGCAGGGTACCCCAAAGCCACGCCAACGGCCGTGCATCTCCCATGTGCTAAATCCCCAAAGCCTGCTTGGGTGTGGGCTGGGTGGATGACTCAACCCCTCAACAATAGCTGGTTGGGTGAGCTGGCAGGGACCTGGCCGGGCTCACCATGGAAAAAATGTGTGGGCACCTCAGCTCCAGGCTTGCTGCTGCATGCAGGAGCTACCAACAGAGAAAGCAAGGCCTTGGGGAGCAGAAACCTGAGAGGGACAAGGCAGAGGATGTCTTTGCCCTTACTTGTACATCTTTACAGGTGGAATTCCCCCAGCTGAATTTAGCTGGGTAAGGGCTGCTGCTCTGAGGGCAAAGAACGAGTGGCAAATCCAGTCTTTCGAAGAGTCAGCGGTATTCAGGGATGAAGAACAGAGCTGTCCTCTCTGAGGCCATCTTGCCCAGGCCCAATTACCCTTGGGAGCAGTGAAAGTTCATGGCAGAGGGTGGGAAATCCTTTCCCTTCAAAGGAAAAGGAGAGTTCGGCCGGCCCAAGGCACAGCTAGCCAAAACCAGACAGGTATTTCTTCATAAAAAGAACCCCAGAGCCTGCACGTAGTGAGGAGCTCCATGGGGAGTTTGGGAGGAGTAAAAACTCACCCTCCACTCATGGTCTTATGGTCCACCTTCCAAAATAACCACTGCTCGGGCAGCACCTGGACATGGAAAGTCACATGAGGAATCAGAGCGGGCAGGATTCGCCCACCAGCCTTGCAAGGTGGACACGAAGCCTTGCACCTGGTCCTGAGGAAGAGTGGGAGCCCCATCCAGACCTGGAGGTGCTCACTGTGTTGACCTAGAGCAGCATTTGGATGGGGACATGGCTGTAGCACAGCTCCTGCTGGCTGGAAGCAGTGGGAGATGGCTTTGCTGTGAAGCTCCACATCCTCTGTCCCTGGAGCAGCACGGTGAGAGACCAGGATACCTGTGTGTCATCTAGGAGGCATGGTCCACACAGGCTGTAGGGAGCCAGCTGTGGAGTGAGAGTGAAGAGAGACCTAACTTCCCACCTCTGGAGACACTACAGCCCAAAGAGTTGGTCTGGGAGCCACCAAAGATACCACGACCTTGCTCCAACCAACATTGTACACTGAGGTATGTGAGCCTAGCAAGCACTGAGGACTTCTCCCCATCTTCTGTCTCCACCTCAGGTAGTGGTGGTTGAAGAGAGGCTTGGGAGAAGAGGAACCAAAGCAAGAACTACATTGAGACATGGCTGAGTCTGTCCTCCTGGGCTCTGTTCCTCAGGTCTCCCTTCAGCTCCATGCACCATGTTCATGCCTCACTAGCAAGTGTGTATTTATACTGCCACAGGAGACCATCCACCAGGCAAAGAGCTCCTAAGAAGGCAAGCAGGCATGTTTATGGGGTGTCACTGCCACTGGCTCTGCATGTCCATGTTCTTCTCACCTCTTCTTTGATGTAGACCTTCACCTAGAGGTCCTTCAGGCCAAGGGACTCCCACACTTGTTTTTCAGGAGGAGGTGATGCTCTTGGTGTTACCTTCAACCTAGGGCATGAGTGGATGAAATCCTGCTCATCAATAGGGAGCCAGGCACCTTCTCCCTTTCTCCAAGCTCAGGAAGCAGATGTTGCTCCACGGGGCCCTGGGGAGCTGGAGCCAGGCATGATGGCAACCAGGAACCATCTGTGAGTCATCCCTGCCCTGGAAGCCAACCAGCTCCTGCTGGTGGAACACTGCTGGAAGAGCCAGGGCTCCTGCTAGACACGAGGGGCTGCACTGGTGGTGCCCCTGCCCAGAGGGTTGGAGGTCACCTGCCCTCCTCCTCCACGGGTACAGGTGCTGGGGAGCACACCAGGACACCCCACTTTGAAGGAGAAAGGTTGTGAGGTCTGACCCATGGCACAGCTCCAGCTCCACCCTCCCTGAAGCAGGTGGATGGCCAACTGCAGACTGCAGTCCTGGGAGAACTGGGGCTCTTGGGTTGCTCTTCCATTTGCATGCCATTCCCCCTCACTGCTGAGCCCTCTCCCTGCAGAGGTAATTTGCCTACCTGACAGGAGCCCAGGAAGAGCCATCCAGGCTGGGATTTCCCCACATTTCACCCCATGGCTAAGCTCCTGTGGCACACAAGGGTGAGAGTGGCTCCTACTGAAGCAGGAGAGATGTTGCCTCCCTGCACTGGACCAACATTAACACCTCTGGGCTTGGGAAGACCATCTCATGGTGCTGTCTAGGCTACCATCCTTGGAAGTTCTCTCCCACAGCAGCCAAACTGCCAGTCCTTGCTGTGGCAGGACTGAAGAGCTTCTAAGGACCAACATTTTGGTGCTGGCAGGGGCTGAGGGACTCCAAAGGGATAGACAAGAAAGGACTTGCTGCAAAGCTGACTCTGCAGGGCTGAGTTGGGCAACGGCCGTTGAGATCAGCTATAGATCTAGAGGCCCTCGAGTGAGGCAGGAGACAGAGGGAGCTTCCCTCTCCTGCCAGCACACCCGTGTTTGGAGGTGTGGGTGAAGGACAAAAGACTCTTCATCACCACCCATCCATGGGGAGAAGACCAACACTGGTGCAAGCATCTCTCGTTCCTCAGCATGGGCAGATTTGGGCTCTGGGGCTGGGCTGTGCCCTCCAGGCAGCTCAGCAGGGGTGTGAGAGAGCAGCAGTAGAGCCCCCCAGTGGGACTGTGGCTCTGAGAGGACCACCTTGGGCTGCAGCAGGAGGAGGATGGGTTCCTCAGAGCAGGTGGAAGCCTCGACTCCAGCACTTTCCCCAACACCAGGCACAGTTTTCCCCTGGAGCACTGAAAACGTGGAGGGAAAAACCCTTCAGAAAGTGCCCAGATTTTGTATTTGAAATCCAGACCACCAGTCTTGTGATTCCCAGAGATCTGATTCATGCTTTTCTTTTTTTTGAATGTGTGGGTTTGGCAATCCTGTGCTTGCTCTTCCAGCCCTTCCCCAACTCCTTCTTTTCCCCAGAGGTTCTTTTCCCTTTTTTTACTCTCCTATCCATGAATTCAGCTGCTTGGGGATCAGGAGGGTTGTTACCAACAGCACAACTCAGCTGTTAAATGCACAGTGAACACCACCAACCAAAAAAATCCCCTCAAATTTATAGTCTAAAATAACTGGGTTATTTTATAAATAACCCAATATTATAAATAGATAATATTTAAATATATAATAACTATGTTGGGTTGGAGCAACTGGGACTCGCTCTTGCTTTGCCTTGGGGGCGGGGGGCATAGGAGGGCTCCTCTCCCAAATCTCTCAGGAAAATGCTGTCTCCCAACACAGCCATGCTGCAGGTGGTGGACAAGCCCTGGACCACCTTAGAGTGGAGACTTTTCCTTTTTAGGGAGGTAGAAACAGCCCCTGCTATGCTGGGACTCCAGCACCCCCAAGCAGCATGCCAAGGGGATCCCCAGGGAAGGGGAACTACCAAAACCAGATGGAGGGGAATCCCCAAGGCAGGGATGAAGCAAGTCTTGCAACAGCAAGATTCTACTGGCACTGCAGCAAAGCCCAGCTTGAAGAAGGGAACAGCTCAAGAGGCTAAAAGCTGAGCAGCTGCCTGGCACAGCCTGTCCTCTTTCTCCAGCACACGGGGGTCTAGGAAAGGAAAACTCCTCCACACTGGCTGCCTTCTCCTCCAGAAAAGGGAACAAATACCTTGGGAAGCCAGAGATGATGGTGGAGACCTTTGCAGCCAGCACTCCTCGAGGCTCTCCAGAAGTCACATCCAAGATTTGGAAGCTCTTGAGAGGGAGAGTGCAACAGAGGTGGCATTGTCTCCATTAACAAAGACCAAGGGAAGAGAAAGAAACTGAGCCCTATTTTAGCCCTGTTGAATTTGATTTAAAGCCTCAGCATGCCCAGAGGGTCTCCAGGTGCTCCCAGTTTCTGCCTGTGCAGAGGACAAGAGGTTTGTGACCCAGATCTGTGAGCCATTAGCCCAGACCAGGGGCAACTGAGGAGGTGCTTATGCAGGAGATGTCTCCTGTGGAAGGCAACCAAAGCAGAGAGCCTGAAAAAGGCTGGAAAGGGTTGGTAGTCATCCCTGAAACAGACCATTTGAAGGATGTGGAGGAAAACTGGAGCAGCTATGGAAGCTAAAGAGGAAGGTGAGCTTCACCAGGGCAGGTGGCAGCTCTATGGGGTTTTAAATCCCTTTTTGGAGCAGAACCCTGGGTTTCTGGGGAGAAAAACCATCAGCCCAAGAGGCAGTGCCCTGCCCCTGGCACCCTGTGTCTCCCCAGCTTTCTCCCCTGGGGTCAGCTCAGCTTCCCTGCTCCCAGCTGTTCTCAGAAACCCAGCTGCAGCTCAAAACTCCCCAAAACTTCAGCCTGTTATGAAGAAAAAAGCCCCAAAAGGCAGCAGTCTGCCTCAGGAGACGGAGGAGCCTCACCCAGCTATAGGGAGGTCTGGAAAAGTCGAGTTCCTGCAAAGTTTTCTGAAGTTTTGACTTGATCAAGACTAGAGAGAGGGGAAAAAAAAAAAAGAAAAGGAATTAAAAAAAAAAAAAGAGGCTCCTGACTCACTCTCTTCCCAAGACTGCCCCAGCCCAGGGCGTTTTCCCTGCCTTGGGAAGTGTTGCAAAATTGGAGCTCGCCCCGGAGGCATCTCTCACTAATTACTGGATATCCTGGTTTTGTATAAGGACACAGGCAGAACCTTCCCACAGGTTCTTCTTTACAGCATGGGAAAAAAAAAAAAAAAAAAGCAAGGTGGAAATGCTGATTTCTGTTTGAGCATCCCCAGCAGAGTGCTGAGAAGGGCTGATGGCACACTCGAGGGGATCTCTTTCTGGAGCCACCCTCCCCAGCTCTGGGGCATCGCTCGCCGACAGGCTCTAAGAAATGAGGCATTTCAAAGGCAAAACCAACCTCACTTTTAATATTTGCCCTCTGTACCTGAAGTTTGGGTCACTTTTAATTCTTTTTCCCCTGTAATAAAGCGAGCTAAAGCTTTCAAAGGAGCAGCAAAGGCTCGGAGAGAGCTGTGTGAGAGGAGGGCTCCTGGAGTTCGCACCGCCCGCCAGCCCTGCTGCAAAGGGCTAAAGAAGTTCCAAACCAGGTTTTCAACTGGCTGGGTGCAGAAAATTCCAGCCCTGGCCCCAGCCAGAGGTAGCACAACCCTGGTTGCCACGTCAGCTCCATGAAAGGCAGATGCTCAGACAGGCTGCAAGCCTCCATCTGGGGGTTATTCCCACTGGTAGAGGAAACTGCTTCAGCTCTGAGGTGTTGTTATCTGCCCAGCTTCTGGTGTCTGCTCTATCTACACATCTTCTGCTCATTCCAGCATCAGTCAGGCCACCCACTCAAGCTAGAAAAGGGGAGATTTAGGTTACATGTTAGGAAAAATGGCATCTTGATGAAGAACTTCTTCAGTATGAGGGTGACAGACCACTGGAATAGGTTGCCCAGACAGGTGGTGGAGGCCCCATCCCTGGGGACATTCAAGATCAGGCTGGATGAGACTCTGAGTAGCTTGATGTAGTTGGAGATGTCCCTGCCTGGTTAGCTTGATGTAGTTGGAGATTTCCCTGCCTATGGCAGGGGGTTGGACTAGATGACCTTTGGAGGTCCCTTCCAGCCCAGACATTCTATGATTCTATGGACAGGACACGTCCTCCTATCTGGCATGGCTTCAGCTCCATGGCTGGGCTGCAGCTGGTGATAATCCTTCTTGCTGCTCCTTCAAGGAGAAAGGAGATGATTACAGAGGGTTTCTCCAAATTTTGAGACAAAGAATGAAAACTAAGTGCACAGAAAGCAACGACTGAAGGATTTCTTCCTCACTGAGTCTGCTTTATGAAGTACACAGCATGCAGACACACACCTACTTGGATGGATCCCTTTTTTATCCTAGAAAGGCCCTTTTCTGTCATTTCTGTAAAGGAAAGCCTCTGCCAGAATGCACATATATGTATCACTGAGGCTCCTGGAGAGAGCAGTGAGCTCTGTCCTCAACCCTTCAAGTGCCTTCTCCTTTTCCTGCCCTCCCTTCTTGAGAAGTCCCACTGATCAGCTCTTCAAGGGAGTCTTTATTCTCTGCCTAATTTTGCACAAAGCTACCAAAGGGTTTTAACGTCTTCAAACTTGCAGCCTCTTCAAGAATGTGTCTCCTTCCTCCCTCCCTCTCTCCTTGCTGCTGGAGTTTCACACCTGGGAGCTGTTCTAACCCAGTCTTTAAATGAAGTAGGGTATTTCTTTTTAATAGCCACCCTTACACACACGTATCCACGCCCTTATATACATGTATATTCACACATAATTGCTTGGAAAAAAAACCCTACTTCTCCTCCTCCCAGCTCCTCAAGACAGAAATAAGAAACACCTTCAAATAACTGTCAATAATAAAACCCTGTCCCACTGAGCACTTCAAAGTGGAAGTGCAAATACCTCCAGAAGCTTGGGGGACTACAAGTAATGAGGACTTGGCTCTCATAAACCAGATACAGATGATCTGTCAGATCATTTTTCATCCCCAATGGATTTAAAAGTAATAGTCCCTGTGATCTGGAAGAAAGAACAACAGCTAACCAATAACTTCAGGTCTTCCAGTAAAGCTTGGGGAGGAGGAAGAGGAGGAAGGCCATGCATGCCAAGCTGCTGAGATGAAGGCAACTTTTCTCCTAGCAGAAGACCCTCATCTTTGCTCCCTTCCACAGGAACTCTGGAAAAACGTGGACTAGTGTTGGGAAGGAGCTCTGGAGAAAAGATGCACACTCCAAGCCATGATTCCACAGAGTAGTTACCCCCTGGGGCCTCAGTGCAGGTCCTGATGCCACCCAACGTCCACCTGAGCCACAGGAGACATGGCTCTGTACCTTCTCCTACTTCTGAGACAGACTGAGTGGAGAGAAGACACCTGGAAGAGCTGTGGGACCAGAACGTGGGTGTTGGGGGAGAGAATGGATGACTGTTGGGGTCTCCAGCAGAACCTGAGTTGGCTCTGCCATGGAAACACCCCTCAGAAGGTAGGAAGTACCTACATTGTAGAAAACTTTTGACTGAAGCAGGACCTCAGAGAAGGAGTCTTGGCCACCATGAAACACAAACTTCCTGAGATTCTCTGCTCCCTGTGCAGGAAGTGGCAGCCTTGGGGCTGACATCAGCCAACCTGCACCAGCACCTCCTTCCACCCCAGAAGAGCCATTCAACCTTCAAGTCATGGATGGAGAGCCTCCTTTTCATCCCTCCTTCACAGCAAAAAACCCTTTCAGAAGCAGGCTGCCTGGAGGCAACCTATGAGCTGTGAAGGAGAGACTGGATTGCAAAGGGAGTGACCAGCTCATGCTGATCCTAGAAGAGGACAAAAGAGGCAGCAGGAACAAGGTGTACCCAGAAGGAAAAGACAAGGTTTCTTGCTTATTCCTTCAAGATAGTCCAAACCCAACAGCATCTTTCCCCCCACAACTGTCCATGCTTTTCTCTGAATGCTTGAGCAGCAGGGCTGGTTGCCCAGACAGCTCAATGTATCAGAAATAGCCACTGGGCTACCAGCCCATCTGGCCAGCAAGGAGTGCCCAGAGCAAACTCCAGCCCTCTTGCAGCACTGGTGGTGTAGGTGGCTCTGCTGCTAGGTTCCCCAGCTGGACCATGAGGTGCTGAGGTGGTGGTAGGGTTTGTCCTCATCACCTTATGACTGAGGAAAGGGGGAAGGGAAGCCCTGGTCATCTCTCTTTTCACTCCTGGTGTGGCTAAACCCAAATGGGACAGAGACAACTTGCTATGGCAGCAATGAAATCATCCCATCTGCATCACAGGCAGGCCATAAAAACACTTAAATCCTCTATACAGAGATATCTATTTATCAATCAAGTTATTTTGTCCAGCATCTCATTATTGCAGTGGTTTAAAGAAGATCAAGAGGCAGGCCATATGCTGGCCTCTTTGTTCCCCAACCTGCACTTAATTCCTCCTGAGTTGCTTTAAAAATTATTTAGGACAATGCTCCCACCCTGCTGAAGTCTGAGATGGTTCCCTTGTTTTCAGCTTCCCAGAACCTCTGCCAACAGCTGGGCAGAGATGAGTGCTTCAAAAAACCAAACCCAGCCCAGCCTCGGTGCTGAGTGACTGGGGGAATCAGACAAACAAGAGGTTGCTCCTTCTCCCTGCCCACCCACACTTGAAGAAATCCTTTGCTCTGCCACCTACGTCTGTTTAAAACCCTTAAAATTTAGATGTTTATCATTTAATACATGACATGAGGCAAACAGGCCAATTATAGTGATGGGCAGAGACAAAGTCTGCTCTCAGAGCCACGCCACCACTCGTGGTGACAACAGCTTCAGCTGCTAAACCCCTCACAAGAGAAAACAAAGCTACCCATTTGTTATTTTTAATAAAATAATTGCTTTAATGCAGTATTTAAAATAATTTTAAACATCTGATCAATAAGATACATTACACAAATATGGAAAATGCTGCACTTTACATAAAAAGTAAAGCTAGGCATTTAATTATAGAAAACAATTTTGCTTGATGCCATCAATATCTTGCAAACTATAGTTTAGTCAAAGTACTGCTCTTCTTTTATATATATATATATATATGCCATATATACATATATAAATAACTTACAGCATTCATTTACTAGATTTATTCACTACTGTTCCAACCAAAAATAACCATAACTGATTCAAAACTTACTGAATTTAACTATCTGCAGTGGTTCTGACAGTGGAGGGGGGTGGGGGTTGAATCCTCGCTGGGGGTTTGGAAGTTGCATGCCAAAAAACAAGGAGCTTGTTTCTTAAAAGGAAA
>NW_008616999.1:0-7547 GCF_000691845.1 Merops nubicus | reverse complement strand
GGAAGCCATTCAAATACAGTCAGTGCCTTTCCCCCCACTCCTGGGAAAGAGCCATGCCACACAGCACTGCTATGGGAGACAAAATGTTTGGAGGCTGGGAGAAGGGTGTCCCAGAGGCTTTTCCTTGCACCACAGTGTTCACCAGGAGAAAAATCTCTGAATCTATCCCTAGCAGCCTTAATAATCTGGAGTCCTCCTCACCACTGAATGGAAACCAGGCAACAGTCTGGGTACTATTTGGGAATTCTCCCTGTTGTGTCACATGAAGGTCTGACATCAATAAATAAAGCAGTGAATCCTGTGCTTTGCAGACACTGCTTTTCTCCCCAAGAGAGTCTCCAGCTGTAAAGTCTCAACTCATCTCAAGGTTTCTCTGTTTTTTTTTGCAGTCAGCACAGGTTCCTTCTGTTCATGTTCATTTCTTTCCACACCTGTGCTCAAGTTTGATGTTATTTTATATAAAACTGTTTATTCTGTTCACCCTTCCTTTTGAGGCTCTTTCTCTCCTTGTCTTCCAGTTTAGTAACTCCAAATTTTCCCTGAACATTGAATTATGCCCTAACTACACTGTCTGATATTGTGATGTACTTCAATGACAAGAACAATCAATCACTCACCTTCCCTCAGCCACTTTCTTAGAGGGAAGGGAGAAGGCAGTTGAGGCAAGGGGACAAGCACCCCCTGTTCTTTTTTCTTGCTACTTTGCTCTCCACAAAGGAGCATCCAGTAGCAACTCCAAACCCAGAAAATTTGAAGATGCTGAGTGAGACAGGCAAGACATTAGCATGTTGACTGCTGGTTCATGATTAAATACAGTTGCCATGCTATGCAGTGCCTTTAAAATGTTACTTGTTTCCCTAAATAAGGTTGGATTAGAAGGCACTATAAGTAGAACAGATGTTGCAGACTCTGGAGTACCCAAGCAAGCGACACAGATAAACTAGAGACAAGACTCAAGCCCTCAAAGCCTGCAAGACAGTTAAATGCAAGCAGGTTGTCAGGTGCTTGTGTGTGCAGCTCGGTGTTTTCACTGGTTTACAGACTGGTTTAAGCCAAATATTATTAAAAAAACCTGCAGGTGCTGAGTTAGGCATTTAACAAAAATATTTATCTGTAAACAAGAGTCATCCTTACAACGGATCGTCTTCCAGAAATCGGAATTTCAAGACAGTGCAATGATGCTTCAGTGTTTTCTTTGGCAGTAGACAGCAAGGTGAAATGTAAAATTGGAATCACTTCAGCAGAGCACGGTACAAGGTCAGGGAATGTTTCATCTCCCTCTCTTGTTCCATGCAGAATATCAAGTCCCTGAGACAGACGCGGGTTATTCTCGGACAGAGCAGCGGTTTCGTAAGGCTAAACCCTGAGGATCCAGGAGGAATTCCAGTGCCATTCAAACCCTAAATGGAAGAGGGAAAGGAAAAAAAAAAATTAGAATTCCAAGTAAATACAAGGTCTTAACCAAACGGGTTGGATTATGCTGCCTATTTGCATGAAACTAGCCTGATGTTCAGCTTTACGTGTTGAAAACCATCCATCCAGAAGTCCCTGCACATCAGACACTTCAACAGGCCAAGCAAGAACTTGCCAGCTGATGGTTTATTTCAGTCAAAACAAGCAGAAAATTCTCTATTTCTTTCAAACTGTATTACTTTGATAAGACAACTGCCATTTCACTGCAGTCATGCTCCACAGAGACTTGCTCTGAGAAGGGACAAGCCAGCTCTCCAGAAGGTGCTACCACAGGCAGAGCTCCAGGTCGTGCTTGGCTCTGACTCCCACGTGCAAACCTCCAAGCTCCAGCTGTTCACCCCTCTTCTTGAGGAAAAAAATCCCACTGCAAGTGAGCTCTAGCTGGGAGAAACTCTGACCCCAGCCATCACCTGAGAATTGTTCTTTAAAGGTCCAAAAACACATCTGGGTGTTCCAAAGGCTGTCCCTGAGCCTACCCAGCCCAGTCTCCTGCCTCACGTGGTTAGGAAAGCACAACTGGGAGGAGATGATGAGGATGTTGAGTAGTTTTACACTCAGGCTACTGGAATGAGCAACCCCCACGCCTTCCAAAATGCCCCAAGATTTATGATTTGGGGTGGGGTGGAGGAAGATTACCATGAGCTGCACAATAGACCGGCTACTTATCTTGGAGCCAATCTGTGCTACACAGCCAGCCTCTTATCACCACTGGAGGGTTCTTGGTAATGAAGGCAATTTGTACAAATACAAGTGCTCAGTCTCTGTAACTCCAGCGAGGGGATGCCTGCCAGCATCAACACCACTTGGAGATGGTGCTGCTTGGATGCTGGGTTAACTCTATCAATCCTCACCCCAACACCCTGCAAGACTTCAGCAAAACGACTTTGCCCACTTTGCTTAGAGAAATGTGGTTAAATTTATTTTATTAGAAAGAAATTTATTAGAAACAAATACCAGGGTTGGACTATCTATAGAAGTGAATGCTAATGTGGTTTGAGGGGGGGAGCATTGAAATTTCTTTTAAAAATAAAAGAGATTTGCCAGAGAGCACAGATTACCCCCAGAAAAAGCCAGGGTGTGCTGCAGAGGTGGAAGTTGGGTTTCTCAGGAGCAGCAGGCAGGGTATCCAGCACCATTTCATTTGCTTTCCAGTCCCTACTATTAAACACTCTGAAATGCCATCATTTGCAGCTCTCTGTGTGAAATGGCTTGGGACAAAGACCAGTGTGGGGAAGGCTGCTGGCCACATCCCCCACACAGGGCACTGCTGTCCTGCCCAGACACAAAACAGGGGCACAGTTCAAGTTTGTCAGATGACAACCCTGAAGGATCCAGGGGAATGAAAAAAAAAAAGAGAGAGCTCTGCAATGCAGCTGCCAGCATGGGTTGAAAAGGAGGTCAGTCCAACAGGATGCAGCAGAAGGCCCCAGGCAATGTTATAAATGAAACAAACCCCAAGGGTTTTCAGCAATGCCCTTTATAATTCAAAAGAACTTTATTGAGGTGAAAGTATTTTCTCTCTAAATAGTCATTAGATGAGAAGTCTTATCTTTAAAAAGATACCAAACAAAGCCACCTCCATCCTGTTTGCTCCCCACAGAAGAAGGCAGCAAATCCCCCAGCCTGCTTTGGAAGCTGTTGGAGCTGCAAGATGCTCCAAGAGGGTGGATGCACCAAGCTGCCTGCATTTGAGACAGAGTTACAGCTTTGGTGATGCCCAAATTCTTACCCATCACAGCCAGCACAGAGCTCTGAAGTGATGTTATGCTGGAACATCACATCCACAGCTCATCCTGGGGCTCCTGTTTGCAACAACAGCCAGTTCATGCTACCAAGTTTCATGTAGGGCATGATGGTTTCAAATTAAAGAAGCCAACAGACAGCCTAAGTCATTCCAGTCCAGACTGGGACTGAATTTGGGAGCTCACTCTGCAATAAGTTTGTATGGGGATGAGCACTGACTCCTTTTAGCTGCTGTCCTGCAGAGCTGCAAGGAGACACTGCTCTTGCAGGGGTTTGTTGGGCCAAGCAGTGCAGGGTGATGTGCTGCCTAGATTTTTGTAATAAAACATTTAAAGAACCCAAAGTGAAAAGACTTGAAGGTGAGGTGCCATCTGCACATCAAAAATGAACCATTACATCTGGCTCTGTTAATGTCCAAGACTTTATCTGAGAAATGTCCAACTCTGAGCTCTCCAGCTGACACAGGGACACTTGAGGGAAGGGTCCTCTGCTGCTCAGTTCTCAGAGCCTCCTCTTGAGCAAGCTCCTGCTGGGCAGCAGGTTGGTCTTGTCTGGTTTTAGGGAACAGTCAGAAGCCCTCTCCTTTACATCCCATACACCCCTTCCTGCACAGAAGCTCCCTCATGGTGCTTTTGAGACCTGAAATATGCTGGTGAGAAGAACACCAGCCCACTCCTTGCTCACAGACACCTCTTCTGTTCCTCCCAGCTGGGCAGCAACCACTTGCATCCTACTATTCTGGAGGATTCTTCATGCAAAAGTCTTCAGCCTCCCCTAAGACAGCTTTGGGAGCATCTCCTGAAGGGAAGTGGCAAGTGCTGCTTTTCAGCCAGGCCACAGACAAGGACAAAGAGAAGGGAATATGAAATGCACCCCTACAGAACCAATCCCAGCAAGGAGTACTGCAGACTGCCTGCACCCCTCTGCTAAATATTGATGCCTTAATCAAAAGGAAAAAAGAAATTGTTATTTTTTCTCTCTCTTTCCCCCCCTTTTTTTCCTTTTGAATTGGGAACAAAGGGCAGGGTGGAAGATATCAGCTGTATCCTGAAGTTCCTGAAGCCCCAGCACCATCCTTTCATTCCAAAATGCCACAGAGACCTGCAGCCCAGGAGGGGTAACCACCAGCACAGGTACTATGAGTGAACCTGGATGTGGACAACCTGCTGTCACCAGCCAGCACACCCTGTTCTGTAAGCCAGGTAAGCTCTGTGGCCGTGCAGCCCAGCACCACTGAAAAGCACCCTTCAGAGGGCCAAAACCATCAGCTGGCTGAAAACCAGCCTCAGGAAGCCACAACAGCAGCAGTCCTGGTTTTGTCCTGTCCTCAGAGCTGGGACAGACCAGTGATTTGGCTGACACAACTCTGTCACCTTTTCCTGACCCTTAGAGCTTTTTCTATAGCACACGACAGAAATCAGTTGTTCCCAATGATACTGGCAGCAGGAGACATCCTGGAGCTCCTGCTGCAGTCCCACGCCTGCTGTGCTGCTGGTTTTGTGGAGAGGTTGCTCCTGAAAGCTCTTTTAGGATCTCTAGAGCTCTCTCCAGTGGCTGGATTGAGAATTATATAGCAACTCTGAAAAGGCAAGAGGCTAAACTGATACAGAGCCACAGCTCACGAGGCTCTTCTTCTGCATCACCCTGTGATCCCTACTGTCTGGAGCAGATGATCTACAAGTCTGGGTCACAAGGATGTCAAAGCTGCTCTGAGCTCTTCTACAGGACTTGATACAAAGCTCTGAGGGGTCAGCAGACACCTTCCTTCCCACCAAGTTTGGGTCAGGCTCAGTGAGCTGCTCCTGGGGAAACACAGGTTCCCTCCTCAAATCCAATGACTTCACAGCATCCACGTTCAGAATTTTAAACTCTTGAGAGCCAGGGCATTTTAAGGGAGCAAAATGTTCAGTCAAACCTGAAGTCGAGCCAAAAGTTCCCCTTTCATTTTTTTAGTGTGGCAAAACCACCTCCCAGTCCCAGAGCCAAGATCCCAAGAGAGAGAGAGAGAGCTGTCGTTGCAGCTCTGCTGCCCCTTATAAAAATACCAGCAGCAGAAGGAAGCAAAGTCATGAGACAGTTCTCAATGACACCTCCAAACACTGAAAAAAATCACAGCTGTGTGCAGCAGAGCTCTTGTTGAAGGGTGGTGAGAGCACCCAGCAAACTGGAGCAAAAGCATCCAGGTTCTATCACCAGCTCTGTCACCTGTGGTCACGCTGAGGTCAGTGGCACCTCGTGTACTCTGCAAGAGCTTCCCAAGTGTAAAACACGACACATTTCTGTCTCACAGCAGGAAAAAAAAAAGGTTAAAAAGCCATTAACAAGTTGTGGAGTGCTCACACACTTTTCTGGGTCTCCCCCAGCAGCGCAGGGGAAGGAGGAGACCCTGTCAGGATGGTGACAGTTTTGCTTGGACAAGTAAGTGCCTCATTTAGGCCAGAAAAAAAGTTAAAACAAAGCTAAAATTATTCTGGCAACAACCAGCCTGCTCCTGCTGCCTATTCTAACCAGCCTCAGCCTGATATAAATACTGAGCAATGTGGTATTTTAGTCGTGTGAATGTGGGAATGTTTGTTTTTATTGGTTGTGTTAGGTGGTTGGGGTGTTTTGGGGATTGTTGTCTCTTTTTTAAACCTTATAGACCATTAGGATAGATCAAGCCAATATCTGAATGGCTCAGATCTTTATTTCCAGGCTGCTTTGTGCAGCTGAAAACAAACATGTATATTTATGATGTTATCTGCAGCCTACAAAGGAGCCTCACAAAGCTGTCAGATCTCTGTAACACAGAATGCTATTCAGCTACATGCTTTTTCCTCAGATTTTTCCTTTGCAACATTCCTACAAGTCCTTTCAAATGTAGGCAACAACATGTTTTACATATTGAAACAAATTGCTGTGAATGTAATGTCAGTTTAGTCACTATTATGCCCAAGATTCATGTATGCATGTCACTTCATATGGCTCCATCAGATGCTTAATCTGTACCTGGAGGTAATGAATACTATACAAATATGTCACGTTAGTTAATAGACAATTATTAAGCTGAAATTTTCTGGCTCTTTGCCACATCATTTTAAAGCCATGTATTGTCAACTAAATTACAAATCTCTTGACCCTTCACATGTCATCAACATTTGTGCCTTACCAATACGTTCAGCCTAAAGCTACAATGCAATTAGTCATTTAAATTGCAGATATCTTTCACACAGAAGAAGAATTAAGTTCATCTCCAGCACAGATAGGGGCCAGTGAACTATATTTCTGAAGTGTCTGAATGGCAGTCAAGAATATTTTTGCCTGTTTCCAGGGGAAAAAATCCCCATCAAGTGTCTGGCCCAGACTGACAGCAGCCAGGAAATGCAGGGCTGAAATGGAAACTCTCTAGCTGGCAGGGCTGTGCTTAGGTCTTGCAGCACACAAGTGAGATGCTGAGGCCATACTTTCTAACTGCAGTAACACTTCTAGCTCCCTTCTTCCCCAAAGGGATGACCACGCTGTAGAGTCTCCAGTTGCCCAATAACTTGAGTAAGAAACCAGCTGAAATCAAGAGGCTGCACACATGAAGCATATGGAAAGGGAAAAATTACAAATACCTCCTGCATCATTTTAAACCTATTGGGTGGGGAAGGGGGTGGTAGAAGCATGAAAAAAAAGAAAACAGAGAAAGAAAGCAAAGCTTTCTTTTTTCTTTTACAGATACAGATTTTGCAGCCTGGCTCCAAACTCCTACTTAGATGCAATTAAGTCTTAAGTACAACTTAAAGTGATTGCTTCTCAATTCATTTTCAGAAGGTATTTCTGTAGATGATCATGTACCAAAGCCAAGCACCAGGCAGCAGCCTCTCTGCACCCCGTGGGGACACACAGGGAGACCCAACTTCTGTGTTTGATGTTTAGACACAGCCACACCTTTAACAGCAGCACTGAAATTGGGGAATTATGCTACTGTGTCCTCTCCTCAGAAGTGCTTAAGGTCAAAAAGGCAGCAGTAACTTCTGCAGCTACTGGGTATAGAGTGTGAAGCCACACAGCCCTGAACTACCACACATCCCTCCTGCCAATGCCAAAAATGCAGGTGGTTTGACTGGCATCCTAGGCTCTAAGGCAATAAAGATTTAAGTTCTGCTAACAATGAGAGATGTGGCAGACACCTAGCCCTAGGAGAGAAGATGACAAGCTTGTTTCCTCCACCCACAATCAACACTAAAAATGGAGCAATGACCAGTGTGCTAAAGGAGATGTTTCTCCCATTTCTTCTTGTCAAAATTCTTCCCAGAAGGAGAACACAAGTTTATTTGTGCACTGCTGTATTAGGTGTGCATCACCTT
>NW_008616998.1:11376-12771 GCF_000691845.1 Merops nubicus | reverse complement strand
CCTTTTTACACGGAACCAGGACATTCTCCTTTTTCTTCCTCATGTTCTAAGTGTAAAATAAATGGTTCAGCATTTGACTCCTTTTGAGTCTTAATTCTGTTCTCTGCGAATATACGGTAACCCAATCACAGTAACCTGTCTAATTGGGCATCACTCAGATAAGCTCAGCCACCCCCAGCCACCCAGTATAATCTGAGGTCGGTTGGAAAGCAAGGGGTTTTAACTTCTGCCAAAACTTATTGCAAATCGACAGGTGGATCATGACAGATCCATCAGTTGAGCCGGTCCTGCCCAGTCAGACCCTTTACATGCAGTAGAAGAGGATAAAGTCCCTGTGGTGCATGAAAGGTATTTGCTGGGGAGAACTGTGTGGGTATGCCCTGCTTCAGTCAAAGGCAAACCCATCTGTGGGGTTGCTTTTGCTCAAGGACCTGGACATAATTGGTGGGTGATGATGAAAGATGGTGAAATACCATGTGTACCTCAGGGAAATTTAACTCTGGGTGAAAATATACCATTTTAAAGCTTTATGTTAATTGAAGAATAATACCAGTATTTCATAAGTGTCTTTCAGGATAACATCACAATGATGACTGGAGCTACCTTCATCAAGTGGTGTCCAGTAACATCCTGGGATGAATCTGCAAGCTATGGATGCTAACCATGATGAACTCCATAACATTTTTCCTGCCCTGAGAGACTGCTATGATAGACGGAAATCTGCAATCATGAACCCAATGAACTTTTCTATAGAAAAAAATATAGGGATGGATATGACGTCAATGGTATGGAATAAGGGGTGGAATGTCCTGGTTTTGGGTAAAATAGAGCTGGTTCTGCTCAATGATTTTACTTTTTTGCTAAAGCTCTTCTAATTGACTGCTCTGTCTGAAGTTAGCAGCGTTTTCATAAACTGCCTGGCTTTAGGAGTTATAAGACTTCATGTTTAGAGTTACTGCCAGGAATTGGTGTGCAGACCAAGGCCACTGCTAAGCTTGGATCCCATATGGAGGGGGCAGAGAATACCCCACACCTGTGGGGAGGAGCAGACAGAATAACTGACTCCAAGATTCACCAGTGGGATATTCCATCCCACAGCTGTCATATCCATTAAAAGCTGAAGGATGGAAAGGGACAAGCCCTTCCATCGACCCTTCCATTCTCCCTCTTCCGTCTTCTACTGCTGGGCTGCTGGCTGCTTCTGCTGCAGTGGCTGGCACCCAAGGAGGACTTCATCCATCCTGCCTTTAATCCTGAGCAATGTGTTCCTGAACTGAGTTCCAGAATCCAGCTCCTGTACACAGTCACCACCTGTGGCTGAGTCCAGCCTGGGACCCCCTTCCCCAGGGACTGCTCCCCAGCCAGAGGCAACAATGACGTGTGGGCACTGGAGGG
>NW_008616998.1:7616-10668 GCF_000691845.1 Merops nubicus | reverse complement strand
TTTTGGGGGAGGGGGTTAATAGAAAACATGTTTTGGTTCTGGGGGCTGTCCTGACCCTAAACCGTGGCAACCAGGTTGAACTATTCTTGGAGGACAGTAGTTCAAATGATTAGGCCATTCAGAGAATTTTGCAAACACTTCAACTTTTTCAGCCCCACATGCCCAAGTAGATTGCTAAATTTCATTGTCAGTTCCATGTGCACAATTGTATATATACCATTTATTTAAACAAGCTACACAGACTTAGTGCATCAAGATACCTGTAGATATACTTGCAATTCCTGCAATCATAAATTAATGGTTTTATCGATGTAGTCTGTAAATGGAGAGAAGCAGGGCATTTTAAGCTATAAAAGAACTGGGAGAATAAGTGTGATTAAAAAAAAAAAAAATTGCAATAATTATACACATTTAGAATTGAGTGTTCACTCTCCTCTATTTAGTAGCAGCACATAAAATGTATAGTCCATACTGCTATAAATTTTGTGCAGAACAAAACTGATAGTGTTTTGAAAGGTATATTCAATGGAAATCATGACAGAATGTGTTCTTTTGTCATCAGTAGTTCATGAAAGGCAACCTCTGACTGAATGCTCAGAACTAGTATGACTGGGGAAAAATAATGGAAGATTGGCAAGGAGGATTGTAAACATGCTCAAGTGACATGAAGCTGAGGTGTCAAAAAACACATATCACACTAATTGTTGCTCAGCTTTGTGTGCTTAACAAGTAGAATATCTGTGCATAGATACCATATGTCTGTGAAGGACTCAGAGACACCCTATCAAACATGCTTGAGATTCCTGCACTGCTGTGGGAAAGACTTAAGCACAATGGAAAACCATGCCTGTGAGAATTCTTGACATACAGGAGAAAGCAACATGTTCAAAAGTTTTTTTTGCTCTCTAGCAAGGACTGAGCTCTGTGGTGCCTGCGACTCCACTTGTATGCCTCCACCTAGGTATTGATATAGAGAACCCCCAAGCAATGAGAATAAATTTACTCTTTGCATTTGAACCATGGTTTTGTGGTTGTTTCCACATCCTCCCTATTCCAGCTCACATGGATTCATAAAGTTCAAGAAGGTTACAGTAAAACCATTACAAACATTATTTTGTATAGAAAGGTACTGTTCATATCTGCTATAGATTTAATTGTCCTTTCATCTAATTCCTGAATGAACACAAGCACTTCTTATTCATAGGAACATTTTTCTTTATTATGTACAGTAACAAAACTACTATTGTGATTTACATGAAGGCTGGAATTCAACTCTCCTGATTGTGGTTATCTAAACTTTTGGAATCTAGTTTAAACCACTTGTCCAGACACTGTGTTGTCACTGAAGAGGCAAATACTTCCAAACAACAATTCATGCAGTTCTGATATGGAGGAATTGTTCTCTGGAGATGTGTGTTCTTTGCCATTGACTTGAAAAGGAATCAAGATTACATGGATCCTTAACTTTCAGACAGATGAATTTCAATGGGAAAAGCCCCGTTCAAAGGGTGTAACAATAGCATACACTTTTCCAACTGTAAACTTATGATATTTCTCTTTCATCTTAACATGCTGTCCAATGTGTGGTCAGCTTTTCTTTATCCTTCTCCTTTTTAAAATTCCCTTCTCCTGGCTAGGCTCCCTGTGGACTATTTCCCCTGCACTACCAACCCTGACAAATCTTTTACTGACACTTTCCCCTTGAGGAAGAACTATTATGCAGTATGAAATAAAGCGTTCAAGCCTCTTTTAGGTTTTGAGGTTCGTGTTTGTAAGTTTGGGGGCTTGGGGGGAAAGGCCTGTTTGTGGCTTTTTTAATTGACTATGACTGTATATTCTGAATGTCTTTCGTGAGGAACAAAGAAGGAATTGTCCCAAATTATCACTCGATTAAAATTACAATGACTACTTAGAGCTTAGTGAAAGAAACCAGTTGCCTTTCATGAATGTATTTTTCAGTTCCAAACTTATTAATTGGATGTGACAAAGAATGTGCCTTAATTATATTCTTATAATTTTTTCTGTGATAATAAAGTAATCAAAAATATAAATCTAATGTTCAAAGAGCTTGGAGAAGTTGAAGAATCATCACAGGTGGAATAGAACTTGTCATCAATAATATTTTAGTTTTGCAAAATTTGACTTGTAATGATTAGGAAGGAGACTATTGCTAGAGCCAGTACAGTTAGAGTCAAACAGGAAATATCTAATATTAGAGGAATTAGACACAGAATTAACGACAAATGTAGCCTGACAAAGGATACAGTACAATCCTCTAAAGTTTAAGTCTTGAGAGCTAGTTTATGATTGCAGTTATGCCATATCTTGTGTAGCTGATGCAGCCTTAAATTCCTATTTACATTTAACTACCATTTGTTTAATTTCCTGACCTCTTGTATGAAGACTTTTCTTCTTTTAATTAAAAAATTCTTCTGACGTCACATCTGATAAATCATACAAGCACATATTCTTTATGAGTTGAGCATGGCTGTAGTTATGAAAAAAGTCCTTATACAGTATATTAAGTATTTACTTGATAGTTACATCCAACTAGAGGATATTTTGGTGTTGCTTTTTCTCTTAAACCTAATAGAAGTACTGAGATGTCTCCAAAGATAATCAAAAGCTTAAATGAGAGAAAAGGTTACTATTTTATCCAAATTATTGAAAGAAACCCATTCATATATATATCCCAAAGTATTTTACTTTATGTGCAGACTAGCTGACAACTTTTTTCAAAATAAAATGTAAAACCCAAACATACTGCCATTTGGGGTCAGGGCCACCACAGAACCAGAACAGATGCTTTCTATTAACCCCCTCCCTCCACCCCCAAAAGGGAAAGGGAATAAGGGAGCGAGACCTATTGATTAGGAAAGAAAACAGCTTTAATACTACTGCTAATAATAATAGTAATACTGATAATAAAATAGACTATGTAAAAATATATACATAGTACTGAATCCAGCTCCTCCCTGATGGCAATACATCACCATCACCCCTGATGCTGGCGAGTAGTCCCTGGGGAGAGGGTCCCAGGCTGGACTCAGCC
>NW_008616998.1:0-7564 GCF_000691845.1 Merops nubicus | reverse complement strand
CGGGAGGGATAAGCTCTTCTGGGTGGCCCAGCCACGGCAGCAGGAGCAGCCAGCAGCCCAGCAGAAGACAGAAGAGGGAGAATGGAAGGGTCGACGGAAGGGTTTGCCCCTTTCTATCCTTCAGCTTTTACTGGATGTGACGGCTGTGAGATGGAATACCCCACTATGAATCTTGGAGTCAGTTATTCTGCCCACTCCTCCCCACAGGTGCGGGGTACTCTCTGCCCCCTCCGTGTGGGATCCAAGCTTAGCAGTGGCCTTGGTCTGCACACCAATTCCTGGCAGTAACTCTAAACATGAAGTCTTATAACTCCTAAAGCCAGGCAGTTTATGAAAATGTTGCTTTAGAAGAGCTTTAGCTAAAAAGTAAAATCGTTGTGCAGAACCAGTTCTATTTTACCCCAAACCAGGACACATACATTATTCTAAAATACAGCTGTAATATGTTCCTATCTTCCAGTCAACTATTTACCCATAATAGAAAAGATTGTTTAAATTTGTTTAAATTTTAATTTCTTTTGGTAAGCCTAAAACCTGAAGATATGCTTTTTGACAAGCAATACTTGAATTGCTTGTTTTTCAGTCACCTTTTGAAAAAATGTTTGGAGGTGGGGCTGGCCCCAACTCGTACCAAAAGCTTAATGTGCATGAAGTTTTGTACTACATTGGAAGATGTGCTAAACAGGTACATCATCTCGGGGACAGCATTGGAGTTAAAGTGCTTCCAGGAAATACTGCTATTGCTATTATTCTCAGTACTCCTCTATGTATTCCAGTGTACCTTCTCCACTCTTCCAGTCAGCTCCATATGAGGTGTGTAAAGGTGCAAGGGAACTACGGAATTTCCCATTTTTTCAACCACCCTTGAACAGCAGCACCATGATCCTCCTCATATCCTTACAGTGGTAGGTCAGGTGCCTTGCAGGTACCTTGACCAGAGGAAGAAAGATGATAGATAAGTGTAATGTTTCTTATTTTTAAAACCAGCCTAGCTCTCAATGCTCTGCAAGTGTTTACTACTATCTATCTGAGTTTATTCACTTGTCTGGATTTCATACTGAACATTCTTTAGTCCATAATATATGAAAATTACATTACACTATATTATAACATATATGACTATGTAGTATATGTGTATGTGATATATTATATTCTATATGATGTCTAATATGTATTCTATAATCCATATACATTCTGAACTTTGTCTTATCCCACAATGTTCATTTGTTTGGCTCTGATGACAGGAATATGCCTTGAGTACAAATTTTTATTTCTAATTTTTGTAGGTTACATGCAATGAACATGCCCATTACAGTTTATCTGGATTTGAGGTCTTTAACTTTTAAGCACTGGTCCAAGACTACGTATACCATAGTCTGTGATATAAGCTATTGCTTCATAAAAGCAGTAGAAGTGTACTAAGAAATACAAAGTAAAGAAAGAAATATGAATATATATATTCTTTAGGGACCTTGTTGAAAAGCCTATTATGTGTACAAGTTCTGCCCATTAGATTTCACTTCCTGTAGGCTTAATTTCATAAAAAACAAAGTAGAAAGTAGGAGTAAAAGTAATTTCTCTAAGCCATCTATTTCCTTCAAAATCAGAGCACATTCTGAACTTTTATATGTCTAATAAACATGAATTGTGAGTAAAAAGTAAAATAAGAAGCATCCAAAATAAAGTTTGAGCAGGTTTTTCTTAGGTTAGTCACCAATAAAACCAAGAAACTATTAAAAATGCTACTCGACCATGGCCCTTTGCAGGGCCATTAGCCAATCAACCATCTTTCAGCTGAACTACTAACTCTGAAACACCGTTTGATTTTTTTGTTAATGTGTGAGATATACAATCATCCATGAGAACAAACTTCTGACAACAGCTCTCTTCTCCTAACACATTGTGCCCAATATAAAATGTTATATAGAATAGGCAATCTGCTAATGCCTCCTTTCTTTGAAATGTTAGATCAAATAGAAAACAATAAATTCAAAAGAAAACAACTCCATTAATGATGGAATCTAACTACTTTACCAAAATACCAAACTATTTTTAAATTAAGAACATACCTTGAAGCTGACTTTAGACACTGGAAAACAAAAGGAGGTGATAAAGAGGGAATTCATTACTTCAGTACCATTCTTTCTAGTCTGACTTTCCTCAGAGCAGAGCAACTGCAGAGATGGTAATTTCAAAGCCACACACTTGTCCACTTAAATTCTTGTCCTTCAAAAGATGCAGTAACATCAATCACCATACATCATAAATTCCAGTATCTAATAATCTTTAAGAAACATCAATGCGTAATGTGACATAAGCAAAATATTTTAAGTGTTTCAGATATGCTCAACCCAAAATCAAAGAAGACACATTATGAAATTAGTGTAACTATATGAAAAGTTAACTTTAAAATATTTATGGAAAACAAGAATTTTGCTTTTGTGGGCCTACTTGTTCAACCAGCTTTTAGCCATAAGGGTAACTGTGAGTACCATTTTGCCCTTCCAATTTTTGGGGATCTTTTATTGTCAATTTCTGTGTTTACTTACACAATTTATAGAAACTGGTTTTGTGTGGGAGAAGCTGCAGTCTCACATTACAGTGAGGCAAAGACAAAGAGTTTCTTTCCATAAACTGACACATTTCCATAAGAAAGCCTAGTGTCTATATTTTCTCTGTGACAGGCAGTTCCTCATAAAACATGATTGTAACAACGCCAAGACTTCACACAGTTTTCAGTGAGGTGAGTTTCCTTTCATGCTCTATTTATGAGATTTACCATACGTTAACATCAAGAATAGATACAGTCAAGATGACTATGTGGTAAACCTGAAACCTCTGGATGTGTCAGTGAACAATCCAAAATCCAAACTGTACAGGGCAAGTCTACTAATGCCCACTGCTGTGGTTTCCAAAGTATTTTTAGATAAGGAATGCCCAGAGAGGCTGTGAAATCTCTGTATTTAGAGATTCTGAAAACTTGGCAGTACAAATTATCACTGCTTTGTGCAGGAGCCACTAAATCACAATTGTATGCAGGTCACTAAGTGGATTGTCCAGTCTAGGTCTCTTTCTGATTCAACAGTAGAAAGTAAGAAGACTTAATATTGTCTTTTGCTTCTCCCATTGTTGAAACGGCAGCTGAGAGTTCCCCTGGACACTCAGCTCTGGAGGGACTGTGAGAGGCTACGCTGTCTTGTCTTTCTATCAGACAATAGCACAGACCTGTCAGGTCCTCATTTCCTGGCTCATTCACTCTCAGAACTTCTAATTTCTCAGATCTCAGAGCATGATTCTTTCTGATCTGCTCTCACCTTCTGTCATTCTCCTCCTCTATTGCTCCTTTGACTCTTCTGTGTTGGCCTATGGATTCACCAAGAAAATAAGGCATAGTGACCCAATATGGTCGTCTACCTTGATATCACACTAAAGGAAACAACAAAAACATTTTCAGGACAATTTGCGTTTTTTTCAGCGACTTTTGTGCTTTTACATGGCTCTTCTGTTCAACAGGTGGTCCCAAGTATGGTATCTCACTTTTCCACTCAAAGGTAACTTGAAAGATATTGAGGAGACAGTGAACAAAATTGCACACTTGCAACTATTCATTGTCTGTGAATATCCAGGGAGGTAGAACGCACTCATTTCTGTGTGTGATAGTGCAGGGACATTGCGGAACCCCTTCCTAAAGTGAGATGACATTGACTTTCTTGTGTGTAGCATGTTGAGGCTATAGAATTCTTCTGTAGGGTCATTGCCTTCCTAAAACAAAGTCAGGATATACTTAAGTCTTCTTCATATATGTCTGTGTTTAGAAGGCAGAATTGTGTTTCCCCTCCCTTATCCCTTAGTTTTCCCAGGTGAAGAGATAAACAAAGGAAGGCAGGGGTAAGTTCCCAGCCATCCCGTGCTCCCTTCCACCATCGTTAGCACATACTGCTTGCTACCGCGGGATTGAGGTAAGGTGATAAAGTCTATTTGCCAGGCCTCCCCAAACTTGTACTTTGACCACCGGTTCCCCTGCCACAGGGGCTTCACGCCTTTGGCATGCTTGATAGCAGCACAAGTGTCACACTCACTGATAGCTTGTGCAATGGAGTCCATGGAAATGTCTATCCCTCTATCACAAGCCCAGTGGTATGTGCCATCTCTCCTTTGGTGAGCAAAGGAGTCATGTGCCCAGCGGGCAAGAGAAACTTCCCCTTTGTGGTCCCAGTCCAAGTCTATTTAGGAGGTTTTGGCAGACAGGTCTGCTTGGTGGTTTTGCCTGTGCTCCTCGGTGGCCCTGTGTTTACATATGTGAGCATCCGTGTCTGATTTTTACTGGCAGCTTGTCCAGGCATGTGGCAATGTCTTGCCAGAGGTCAGCAGCCCAAATAGGCCTTCCTTTCCTCTGCCAGCCATTCTTCCTCAAGTCCTTCAGCCACCACAACAACGCATTTGCCACCATCCAGGAATCAGTGTAAAGTACTAGCCACTATTCCCGCTCAGCCACGTCCAGGGCCAGCTGGATGGCTTTTACCTCAGCGTACTGGCTGGACTGTCCTTCTCCATCTCTCGCTTCTGCCACTCACCTGGTAGGACTCCAAGCAGCTGACTTCCACCTTCTCTTACCGCCCACAAGGCGACAGGAACCATCTGTAAAAAGAGCATAGGCTTTCTTCCCATCAGGGAGGTCATTGTAAGGGGGGGCCTCCTCAGCACAGTCCACTTTATTCTCTGGGGGCATCCTGAAATCAGCACCTTCTGGCCAGTTGGTGATGACCTCTATGAGGCCAGGGCAGTCGAGGTTCCCCATCTGTGCCCATTGAGTTATTGAAGCTACCCACTTACTCCAGGTCATGTCCATTGCATGGTGTGGAGTTGAGCCTCTCCCTTTAAACATCCAATTTAGAACTGGAAGCCTTGGAGCTAGAAGGAAGGTTGACTCAGTCCCAATTACCTCAGAGGCAGCTTTAATTCCTTCATAGGCAGCCAGTATCTCCTCCTCTGTGGCTGTGTAGCTGGCCTCAGAGTCTTTGTAAACCTTGCTCCAGAAGCCCAGGGGGCACCCCTGGGTCTCACCAGGAGCTCTCTGACACAGGCTCCAGGAGAGGTCATTCTCACCAGCAGCAGTGTACAAGATGTTTTTAGTCTCTGGACCTGCTCGAACAGGCCCCAGGGCTACAGCATGGACCACTTCTCACTTTGTTTGGTCAGATGCCACCTGCTGTTCAGCTCCCCACTCAAATTTATTTTTCTTTCTTGTTATGTCAGAGGGGCTTCAAGATTTGACTATACCCAGGAACATGCATCCTCCAGAACTCGACAACACCCAAGAAAGACTGAGTCTCCTCTTTTGTGGTGGGTTCCACCATGGAGGCTATCTTATTCACTACATCCAGGGGGATGTGGTGGCGCCCATTTTGCCACTTAATTCCCAGGAACTTGTTTTGCCAATGACCAGGCCCAACAAAAATGATAACACCAGCAGGGAGATGAACCAATATGCAGACTGTATTGTAGACAGAAATGTTACTATATGAATGACCGCCGGGGGTAAAAACAGGTCAACAATCTCATACATGATCCACGGCACGCCCAAAGATCCCACAAACAACATGACTC
The DNA here is from genome assembly GCF_000691845.1 of Merops nubicus. Lineage (NCBI taxonomy): Eukaryota > Metazoa > Chordata > Aves > Coraciiformes > Meropidae > Merops > Merops nubicus. The sequence continues at coordinate 1,957 of NW_008616998.1, read as the reverse complement.
GGCCCACAACAGGTGGTACAAACAGTGAACTGAGGTTTCCCATAGTTGGCATGGGAAACAGCCAGACCAGCCAGCTAAACACAGGAGAAAAAGGTGCCCACATGGCAACTCTCACCCAATCAACCTGTGTTCGCAAAGGCCTAAACAGCTGAGGGCCCAGCTCCAGGGAGAGTCAGGAAGTCTTCCCTAAATAAGGAAGCTCTGTGACTACAAGTGGTCCCAGCTTTTATCCCCAAGCAGACACCTGACCTTTGTCAACTCAATGCGGGACCCCTGGGGCTCATTTCCCTTATGGCTCTCCTTTCAGGGCTGGCCACACCCTGGGTGGAAGCTATAAGGCAAACCCACCACCTCTTTATGAAGGGCTGTGGGAATCACCCATATGTCAACCTTAATTCGGGGGCTCGGGGTTCAAACCCAAGCATTTCAGAACTGGATTTCCCTGTCCGGCCCTTTTACCTTCCTCCTTTTGATGGCAAAGCCAGCTTCCAGCAGGACTTCAATGATCCTTTTACCTTTCTGGTAAACTTCCTCAGCAGTCTTACCCCATAGGATGATGTCACCTATGTATTGCAAATGCTCAGGGGCGTTGCCTTTCTCCAGTGTTGCCTGTATTACCTCATGGCAAATTGTAGAGCTGTGTTTCCAGCCTTGAGACAGACAATTCCACTGGTACTGCACACCTCTCTAGGTGAAGGCAAACTGCTCCCTGCATTCCTCTGCAATAGGGATGGAGAAAAAGGCTTTAGCTATGTCTATCGTGGCATACCATATGGACTCCGGTTCTAGATTATACTGCAGTTCCAGCACCTCTGGAACAGCTGCACTCACAGCTGGTGTCACTTTGTTTAGGCCACAGAAGTCCACTGTTAACCTCCACTCCCCATTCTCCTTGCGCACAGGCCATACAAGGCTGTTGAAGGGTGAGTGGGTCTTTCTAATGACCTCCTGTTTCTCCAACTGCTGGATCAGTTCATTAAGGGGCTGCAGGGCATCTCTGTTGGTCCTGTATTACCTGCGATGCACCAGACTGAGGGCAACTGGCACCTTTATATCAGGCATCTTATGCTTGCCAACCATGTGTGATTCATCTGACAGGCCAGGCAAGGCAAAGAGCTAATCTTTGTCATCAGTCTCTATATTTGCTACCCCAAATGTCCGTTTGTATCCCTTGGGGTCTTTGAAGTAACCTTCCCGTAGAAAGTCAATTCCAAGGATGCAGGGTACCTTAGGACCAGTTACTACTTCGATTTTTTTCTACTTATTCCCAGTCAAGCTTATTTCAGTTTGCAGCATACTCAAGTCCTAGGATCCCCCAGTGACCCCAGATATGGTTACTGTCTCTGAACCCTTATTGTCTGAGGGTATCAGGGTGCACCGGGCGTCTGTGTCCACCAGAGCTCGGTATTTGTAGATTCACAAGCTGCCAGGCCACTTTACATTAATGTCCAAATATATCCTGTTGTCATCCCTGTCCTCTGCCTGGCTGGAGAAAGGGCACCTCTAATGCTGGGGCTGGCTGCCACACCTGTCACATGGTCCTGTGTTGCCAGCAGCTCTATCTCTTGGGTGAGACGGGCCGCTCCGGTAAACTGGGGCAGCCCTTCTCCTGGGATGTGTTACCCCCAAGGTTACCATTTTTCAGCTCCTGTACACGGGCCCACAGTGCAGAGGTGGGCTGATGATACCATCTGTCCATGTTCTCACCGTAGTCGCAGAGGGTACACCACAGGTCTCCACGCAATGTCCCAAGCTGGACCTGAAACAATCTTTCTGGGGGGTGAGAGGTGTGCCTCTTCCTAATAGCTGACACATGGGTCCACTCAGAGTGGGAGTAGGAAGGTGAGGTGTTATTCCCCTTCTTCCTCTCAGATATGGAAGCTTTAACTTCCTTCATGTCTTTCTGCAGGGCCTCTATAGCTGACACCAGGGTTGTCGTTACCAACACCCGATCCCC
>NW_008616997.1:0-609 GCF_000691845.1 Merops nubicus | reverse complement strand
AGTATTGCTTATAGTGCCTGTTGTGTGAGGGGTACAGGTCAGAATATTGTTGTTGCTCATGGATCCTCCCAGGAACAACTGAACAGTTCCTGGAGGGCCTACTGGGAGCAAAGGTGGGGTCCCGTTGAGGATCCATAGGGGGTGCAGTCGGCTCAACAGTTTCTGACCTGTGAGCCTGATTTTCCTCATTTTCCTGCGGGGCTTCTGTAACCCTCTCTGTTTATATAACTTCCATAATTTGTTGGTATCAAGGCCATCAATCTTAGCAAACGATATGCCATCTTTCAACAGGGTAGTAAAATAACTGTCGTCGAGACAACTACTGGCCGGTGTTTTTACCACGTCGGGTGTCTCAATTCCCTGTACGCTCCCAGGTGCCCCGTTGGCGCCGGAATTCCTAATAGCCGTGATACTCCCGGGGACCCCATTCTCCCAGATCACCCAATTGATGCATTTCTTCAATTACGTCTCTAACGGGATTCCCCGTCTCACCGAGTAAGAGGGTCACCAGAACCTTCTTATAAGCCGGTGGGGCAGTTCTAATAATGGCATTTCTCATGGGTACAGACAACCGAAGTTGCAGGAGGATATCAGCATGGGCTATATCAA
>NW_008616996.1:0-37614 GCF_000691845.1 Merops nubicus | reverse complement strand
CCTAAAGGATACTATGATTCTATGATTTGCAGGCAGAATTTCTTCATGTTGACTAGTGATTTGTAAGAAGAATCACAGCTGGAAATCTGAGGAGTCACTGTATTTTAGTACTCAGTTACAAAAAAATCTGAAGATAGAACCTTATAGGACAGGAAAAAAGAAGTAAATTGCATATATATGAAAAGTAATTGATTTAGTCTACATTTTTCTTTCCCATTTTGATAATCAGACTTTTTTTATGTTAGAGATTATTTTTCCCTTTCCCTACAATAAGAATTCTTGGCTAGAAGTGAATTGGTTCTTACATGTTTAAGTCAGTAGCTTACTTGAGCATCTTCCACTGGCACCATTTTGTGCTCTGTTTTGTCTACATACACGAAGTTGCCCAGCAATAAGAGCACCTGTCTTGTGATCTTGAAAGAGGTCTCAAGCATTAAAAAGAAAAAAAAGTAATTAAGAGAGCGAACAGTATCGACTCGGTATCTGAAAAGTAAAATAAGCTGATTCTTCAAACTGTTGGAAGTTGTCAAGGAGTGATTCTGTTTTGTCCCTTCCCAAAGTTTAGTAAAACCAGTTCATGACCACAGGAAACTTAAATGTCTCTGGGATTAAATCTTTGAGTCACTGGGAGGTAGGCCCCCTTTTATACCCTCAGCTGGAGAAGGGGCACAACAGTATTCACTGAGGGTAGGTGAGCAGCTTTAAAACATTCAGCTGCTTTCCTTTGTTGGAATAGTAGGGCTGTGTTGGGGAACTGATACCAAAGTCTGAACGTAGGTGTTCTTGAAGAGCAGTTACATTAGAGAGACAGTTGTAGAATCTCCTCTGAGCAGATCTGGTGCCTGCGGTACCGTGCAGAACAACGCAGTTCTGTAACTGCCTGGGGCATTTCCAGAGCAGCACCAGGATGGACGAGGTGGATGTACTGCATGTGCTTCATGAGGTGTGCTTTAGTCTCTTTGACTTGTAAGTCCACTAGTATTGTTTTCTTTCTCATTGTAATGTCTGTTAAGTAAATGTTTTCCTACCTCCTTCCTGAACAGTCTTTTCTAGAATCATAGATTTGTGGGGCTAAGGGTGAGGGAGGATTTGGTTTCGGTAGGCTTGGGGTTCTGGATGGGTTCTTTTGGACCTGGAATACCTTCTCAGATCTCAAGTACTTAACTGCATTTTCACCTTCTTTCTTTTTCACACTTGGTGTTCTCTTCTGCTTCAAATTTGCCATCTATATGGTGTGTGCTTGGGAGATCTTAACCAAAAGCATAGTATTAAATATTCAAATTTGCTATCCCTAAAAGTCAGTTTTCAAGTAAGGCAATGAAATCCTTTGGAGGAGTGTATTGAAGGCAAAACCTGATATGTGGTCTTTGCTGAAAATTTCTTACTGAGTTTTTTTTTTTTTTTTTTTTTTGTTCTGAAATCTGCTGCAGGACCTACACAAATAAACTCTTCATGATCTTAGGAGTTGTAGAAAATAAATGAGGTTGTAGCAAGCATTCTGTTTGGGTTTATATCTGCTTATTAAACTAGTCATTCTACTACTTGAAATTAGTTCTGCGTATGCTTTTGTATATATTCTGTCACTTTCATCAGTGGTAGTTCCTCAAATTAGCTTAAATCAACTGGGGGAGAGTGGGGAATTAAGGACATCCACACTTATAGTTTGATTTTTATTGTAACAGTCATTTATTGATTTTTATTTTAACAATCTGGTTGTCTCATCTTTTCATGGAGTCAGGACACTGACAATGAAACTTTGTGTAAAGTTCTCAAAAAAGAGTAGTAAAATCAGCCTGTGTTGTTGAGTTTCATTGTTAAGATTTACATTAAGAAATTAAGTCCATAATTTATTTCCTGCAGTGTTAGTTGCTTAGGTAACTCAGAGAGATGGTTTTGTCTTAGCCTTTTATGTACCCAAAAAAACTCCCCACCCACCAAGGATCTGAAACACTTCAGAAGCTTTTTGCCTAATGTTCTCCTCATATGCTCATGGAATTGAGCTCATCAGACCTTGTGATGAAGAGCTAAGGCCTGGGTGGAGGAGGAGATGCTACAGCAGAGTCTTCTTCCCCCAGGAGTAGGTGTAGTGACCTAAGTAGTATGAGGCAGACAAGAGTTGTGGTCTGTCTTTTCATTGCTGGAATACCGTCAGTTGTCTGTATTTACTTGGTGTCATTAGTTTAAGGAGTAGACATGTGTGCCATCTGCTGCAGAAGCTGTACAATGTCAGAATTAAAAATAAAATCCTGTGATGACAGACCAAGTCTCTTTTTCCCCAAGTTGCATTGCCTTTTTTGATTACAATAGCAAAACTGTATGCGTCATTCCTGATTTCTACTGTTAACTTGCTGGACTGTGAGCAATGGTACATTTCATGGCACAGAGTTATTTGGTATGTCCTAAAGTTTTAAGTATTTTAATTTTTATTTTAATGTATGTAATACCAGCATTTTAGTAAAAGGGTGAATGTCACTATATTATCCAGCTTGGGCCTGCCGTAGAAGTTTACTAAATGTTGGAGTGAAGATCATTGTCTTTTTTTTTTTCCCCCCCCCCTGTTTTACCTTTATATTTTTTTTATGGGTTTAATTATTTTAACAACACTAGAAGGTTTATGCCAACATTTTGGGATTGTTATGCCTGCAGACTTTATACCACAACTTGTTAACTATTAGGATAGTGTTCCAGAGATGGTGGATTATTTGCATTACAAATGATGTCTTTCTTTTCAAAGCCAAGACTCTGTAGGGAATCCAAATAGCTGATTTCAGGCTACTCAAAAACAGCTTTCAGAATGGTCACCCAGGCACAGATACTTTCCATTTAATGCACTATTATTGAAGCACGCTGCAGGGCCCAACAGCTCACACCAGCTTCTGAGGGTAAAGCAAATTACAGAGAATTATTGATGCACTGCCAAATGTTTGATGCTTAATGACAAAACCATCGTTCTGCCTGCTTTTATAGCCAATATAAAGATGCTTTTTTTCTGGAAAGTGATAGGCTCCAATGTAATTAAATACAGAAATTTAAATATTAGCAGTTTATTAAGCCTATGTGTTATATTTTATACCAGTTTATAATATTGTGAAAGATAATTATAACTGAAATGTGTAAGTTAAGTCATCAGGCTGTTTTCAAGCTGATGTGGAATATACACCGAAGGTAAATCTGATGAAGCAGTAGTTACAACAGGCACTCTTCCAGTTTCCAAGACCTCATCCTTTAATAACTTAAAAATATCCAAGTTCCACTACATTGTTGCCATTAAAATCTTTGGTGGCTTTGGTGTGTTCAATTTAGTAATTCACTTACCTTAAAAATTCTGCACTTTATTCTAAGTGTAATACCTAGTGAAAATGACCTTCCATATAAAATTATAGCTCTTTCTGCATATACTTTATCAGGAAGGTCTTGTTTTGGTGGAGCTTTGGGTTTTTTTCTCCTTTGTGTTATGCACCAATGCTAGGAACTCACTTAGTACCATGTATTTCCCATGTTTCTGTTCTCTGCGAGTGAATGTTACAATATGATGATGAACTCATGTTTCTGGAGGAGAGTTTGTGGTTTGAACAGTTTCTATTAATTCAATATTGGGAGTTGTGGTACAGAATTCTTATAATTTAAAATATATACTGAGGATTTAAGAATTGATTCTACTGCACCATTATTTCCTTTGGTTGAAGTTAAAAAATAATAGCTGGTTTGAATAAAACTTTACTTCCAAACAGAAAACAACTTCTTATGAGTGGGATGTTAAGAGGTGTTTTGGTAGACAGACTGTTTAAGGAACTATTGCTGTTTTTGGTTGGTTTTTTTTTTTTTTTAAACATCCATGAGAAGTACTGATATCCAGTTCTGTGAACTGCTGATCTCTGGGTCTGGCCATTCCTGTAAGGAGTGCAGATGGTAATCTTTAGAGAAGTACTCAGATTGTATTGTTGTGCCTTTGGTAAGCAAAGTAACTCAGTAAGATAACAAATTTGGAGGTTCATAAACGACCTATAAATGAGACTGTAAACAAGCATGAGGATTTCATTGCATTCCTTCCACTTTGCCTGGAAAAAAAAAAAAAGGTCTGAAAGAGTTATCTTTGGATAAAATAAAAAGTGGAAGTGATTTGGAGAGGTTGTTGATGGCTCTCCTCAGGAGAGCCATTTTGTTAGCCTGTCAGAAAAGATTATGGGATGCCTACTGATGAGGCCCTGCTAAGAGCAGGCACGGCTGTTGTGAGTGCTCCTTTGCAGCAGAAGGTGGTCTGGGTTTGATGTTACCCAGCTTCGTAGTAGCTGAGTTTAATGTAGAACATTGATTGCTTTTCTTGTACCTGTTTTGGTCTGTCATACAAGTCACCAGTATCGCGATCGTTGGGATGGAATGCCCAGTTTAGCTGCTCTCCCAAATTCCTTTCTAATCCTGCTTCCTGTAAATATTCCCAGGTTTTAGAATTGTGTGCAAGTGTCACAAGAGGAGTAGATCAACTAGGGAGAATTAGTGGTGTATTACAAAGTACTTAACAATAAGGTGAATGTAGTGCTGTGTGTAGGAAAGTAGGAGTTAAGTGAATTGGAGAGAAAAAAAGCTTCCAGAATAATAGGTAAAAAGATACTTATCAAAGACTGAACTGTAGTGTGCCCTGGCAGGTAGCCTGAGGGACTTCAAACGATGTGATTGATCTCAAGTGAGCAAGCAGAATACTCATTTGGTAGTCCCAGCCTCAAATATACAGCTGTAGGAATTTCTTACCATTGAGATGGAAGGTATTGCATAAGGGCCAGAAAGAGTCAGGATAATCTGACACACACACACAAAAATTAGTGTTAAATGTGGTAATTTCAAGATAGATAGGTAATGTGGCTATGCAACTCCTAAAACCATCATGTAAAAAACACGATTAGGAAACGCAGTAGCTTGGGTTTGTGCTAGCTGTTCCTCAGACAACATGAAGACCCTCCTTCGGAAAAGGGACACTACAAGCATTTTCAGAAATTATTGCTGTGGGGGTTGTATTTTGAAACTTTGGGTGTCTTCCAGATAATTTTTCATGCTGTTGTAGTCCTCTGTTCAGCATGTGAATTGTCAGGTGGTACCCTATTTTATGCAATGGACATTTAGGATAGTCATCAGTATTGCTCAGATACTAGTGAACATGATTTTTGAGAGCCAGTCCTGGTAGATTTCTAAATATTTGTTTGGTCATGGTATGATTTATGACCCTGGAAGACTAAGACAGTGAACTGTTAATGGTGGGGTGATACCCTAACTTTTGTAAGTATTGCTGGTCCTTCAGTGAGAAGGACCTACTCACTTGAGTGTAATGTGTCTTGGTGCAGTTTTTCAGCGTATTCTTTCTTGTACATTTAATTTAGTGACAGTGAACTTCAGATTCTCAGTGATGTGATCTGATACGCTAGGCTGAACTCTTTGGACAGTGTGTTGTGGTGTTAACCTAGAACAGTGGAGCCTGAAGCATTCTGGGAATCAAGTCACATGTATGCTTGCTTAAAGTTGTAGCTTGGGTAATGTTTGTATGCACCATGTGAAAAGCCTGATACCACAAAAAAATGGAGTTGGCTGTTCCTTTGAGTGGTGGAACAGATAACTGACAGTGCAAGAGATATGATAAAGGTACGGACCACAAATGATAGCTCACAAAGCACGTTTTCTTGGAGGATCTTGCTGAGAGGACACTGTGGGAGACTATCTTAGAAACCATGGGTGTAAATGTCAGATTTCCTGTAAAATTTCCTTTCAAACAAGAATAAAAGCTGCTGTCTCATCCCTATTTTAAGAAGCAGCTTTGCCTTCTCTTCAGTAGTTCAGAAGTATCGATACAGTACATCTATGAAGAGAACTGGCGGAGTAGGAAGATATTCCTGCTGGAGTTTGTAGAAAGAATAACAGAAAATAGCCTGTGCAGTTTACAAATGGTTGTATGCTAACAGGTAAACGTGCAAAACAAGGAGGGGAGAATCATCTAAATTCAACGGTCATTGCTCTGCTTGAAATTTCTGATTTGCAGAAGACAGGAAGATCAAGTATGTCAGTAGCTTCCTAGCATAACTAGTGTGAAACTGTTCTGGTATCATAGACACTAGACTTGAGATTTAATGATTAATTAGTGAAAATACAAGGTTTGTTCCTTTTTAGGTACCTTAGTACCCAAAGAAAATGTAAAGCTGTAGCTGGGAGACTTTTTTTTTGGTTTTGTTGGGTAGGTTACCCTCATCTGTTTCAAATACCTCTTTTCATTAGCAAATGGGCAGTGAGAATGTCTGGAAATATTTTTACATTTAATTTAGGTTTTACTATAACTAATGCAATCTATGAATGAGTTCAAACAATATTCCATGTATTTGCATTGTGTATTTCCAATTTTAAAAGGAATATAATTTTGTAGTTGCTCTGCTTATGCTAACTCTACCTGTATCAAATGGCAGGGATTAATGAAGCATTTAAGGTTTACTCTATTTGACTTTTGAATGAATTCAAACAATTTTTCATGTACTTGCATTTTTTATTTTGTAGAAAGATGGTTTTCAAATACTTGCTTGTGTAGGACTGTCATCTCTCTGTGTTAGTTTAAATACCAGTATTCATGGAATCTCATTGTAATTTGTAAAGACCATGGAAGTTCTGACTTAACGGAATAATGTTTGAATTCAGTCTTGACAGTAGGCATTTTATTACCATTGATTTTTTTGCACAACTTCAGCACTTGGAGGGACTACAGTCTCTATCTCAGAGAACCTTCAAGATCTTTGGAATGTCCATTCTGCAACCTGTGCATCCTCCTATAACTGTGGAAATAACCTGAAGGAAATACCTGTGTTATGAGACAAAAAATGTGTAGCTTTAGCATTCTCTTGCTGTGCAGCTCTGTAACGGTCTTTAATCTCAATATGCCTCTGCAAAACCTTCATATATAGTGCTCCTTGACTCTTATCAGACCCTGGTCCAGTTTTGATAGACTAGAAAGGAACAGGACACACATTCAGCCCACACTTTCAATGCCTTCCTATCTCTGTTGACTGGATGAAACTTCTGTCTCCAAAGGATAAATCAGTCTGTTGAAGTTCACCATCTCTCTTTGAGAGAGAAGTGGAAGCAAGATAGGTGTGGTTGACTGGAATGAGTTACCTCAAAGGATTAAGCGTCTCTGAAAAGTGGGTTCATATTTTGGGATTTAGTTGGATTTAGATACAAACATGATTGAAAATTAGGTCAGCTGCATCCCACTCTGTAGTAGAGGACACCTAGTTTTCATAGGGGCTGTAAGATTTTCTTTGTTTCTAGATACATTTCTAAGAGAGGAGTGAACAGGAGGGTACAATTAAATAAAGCAAAGGTAAAAAGGAAGTGCATGTGAGAAATATTGTAGCTGCTTTCCCTCTGCTCTCCTGTGGGGATGTTGTGGGGGGTGTTGGTCTTTTAGTTCTTGTTTAAAGATGTGGAACTTTAACTGGTTCAGAGATTCCACTTCAGTGTGTGCATATACATGCATAAGATACCATGTTCAATGTGCTTCTGTATTTGTAATATTTTTTTAATTATTATTTTCTTAATTTCTTTTTAGCGGATATAGCTCAGAGATACAGGATAAGCAAATACCCGACTCTGAAACTCTTCCGGAACGGAATGATGATGAAGAGAGAATACAGGGGCCAGAGGTCGGTGACAGCAATAGCAGATTACATCCGGCAGCAGAAGAGTAACCCTATTCGGGAGGTCCAGGATTTGGAAGAAATTCATTCTCTAGATGTAAGCCTTTCAAATGTATCCCTTCTGCATATATTTTTCTTCCTTTATTTCATTTTTAAATGTTGAACTGGTCAAACATAACATGTTTCAGATGCCTGTTTATTTCTTCTCCCATTCAGAAATGTTGCGAGTGCTTTTTTTTAAACTGAGTGGAAAATTTGATCATTTCCAGTATTACAAATTGTTCCAATGTAATAATTTTCAACGGCATTAATTTTGTTACAATAACTCCACTACCACATTATCTATTTTACTTTTAATTGTTTGAAAAGAATCGTGTTGTGTTTGACAAGATCTTTCTAATATTCCTCACTGGGAAAATTTTCACAAGGATGCTTCTGAATATTGAAAAGGTAGAAAAGAAATAATTTCTCTGCAGTTATTGACTGTTGAATGAATGACACTTCTTTTTTTGATATCCTGGGGGAGCAAGGTTAGTTTTTGATAATTTGAGGTAAGTTGTAATTTAACCTTTGTTTCTACAGCGCAGCAGAAGAAATATTGTTGGATACTTTGAGCAGAAGGATTCTGACAATTACAGAAACTTTGAAAGAGTAGCAAATATTTTGCATGATGATTGTGTATTCCTGTCTGCCTTTGGGTAAGTTTTATAATTTGTTGATTGCATGACTTCATTATTGAAATTATGTTAATAAGTTTTATGTAACTTAATTGAATTGACTTCTTCAATACTTTCAGTGTGACAGAACTGAAGGGACTAGACCTTAATAGATGCACTGAGACAGAAAACTCCTGGCCTTAATGTTTGCTGTGATATCCAACTTCCTTTTTTTGCCTTATTTTCTGTTTTTCACTCTTTGTCGCAGTAGTTTGAATGTAATATAGGAGGTTTTAGGGGGGATGCTAGGAAGTTGTGACACACAAACCTGCTTCTTTGGAGGGAGAGGGAAATAAGCATAGAAGGGCTTGGAAACTGGCAAAAAAAAATTATCTTTGCAGACTTAGTAACTCTTTTTAACAACGGGTTTGTTTTTTTCTTTAAAATACAATCTTTTTTTTGTAGAGGTATATTCATTCTCTTTGTAGGGTAGTGGGGTTTTTCATGTAAAGAATAATTCAGTAGTTGCTTGCTCATTTCCTCTCTCTGTCTTGGGAGAGGACCGTGTTCTAAAATGCCTCATTTCTGTGCCTGGATTCTTTCACACAAGTTCTGTGTCACTGTACAAAGTAACAGTTTAGAAAGGCGATTGCACAGATGTGATACACAGTGTGAGACTAGAAGAACAACCTACAGAAATTCAGTTTTCTACTTGTTATAATGCCTAATTTGAAGTGATTGGGCATGAATGTGAGTGCAGTGGTTTGCAGTCTACCCATAGTTGCAAGATCAGGAGCTTGCATGGATTATAGTAGCTTTTGTACTGGATACAGTTGCCCTAAGAGGTTTTTTAATTGAATGTAGAGGAGAATAGTGGAGACTGAGAGGATGTAACAAGATAGAAAATGTTTCATCTGTTTGAGTGAAACTTTGTCAGTCACTGATGCCTCTTCCAATGTATTCCTCAAAAAAAAAAAAAAAAAAAAAAGTTTTGCAGGAGTACATGTGGCTTTGCTCTCCTTCAGTTCCCCGTTGGGTATCCTGTGACTATATGCAGCTGTGGCTGTGAGATAATGAAGAAATCTTGTAAATCTGTGGTCTATAGGTCTGTCACTCTTATCCCCCAAGAGTGGGCACTATCTCAAATGTTTTCTCATGAATGCATCCATGCTTTTTCTTAGGGAAGCCAGACAGAGTTATTAGAATTTTAAATTACTTTTTGCCCCCTCATGGGACTATTCTTTTTAGGAATACATTTTTTAAAACTGTTAGTAGGATAACAACACTTAAGATTCTCCATTCTGTTGTTTGACTCTGTTCATCTTTCATTTGCTATTTGTCAATTCTGTAGAATGAGAAAAAAATCTCAAACCACTCAGTGTTAGCTTTTGGTTGTTGGACACCATTCTTGAAGGTAGTTATTAGGGTTTTTTTAATTTTTTCTTTAGCTATAAGCAATAAGCAATCATAATGGAAGAGATCAGGGTTTGATTGTAACTTCCCTGTGTAACTACAGATTGCACAGCAGGCTTGTTGTTACTCTCTCTCCAGTCTCCCATTACCTTCCTAGCCTGGAGCTGTTAGTGTTTTAAAGTGCAGCCTTTGAGAAAGAAACCTTGGAAACTGTGTTTTCACCTCTCAAGCTTCCTACAAAATTTTATGTGAAGAGACTTCTGAGGGATATATGGGCTGTATAACATTGTTTTCTGTTCAGTTGATATAGAACAAAATGTTTCATGGGGAGCTGGCTCTGATCAGTTGCACTCTTCTGACTGAGCATCTTAAGAGCCTCTGGGAGGAATTTTTGGTTTTGCTACAGATAGAGTTCAACAGGTATATGGTTTGGGAGGTATATGGTAACATGAGCTGTCATCTTCAAACTTCTAGTTTGCTAAAAGCCTCAAAATAATCAATTTGACAGGAAAAAAATAAATATGTCACTAGCTTCTGTCAAGGCAAAACTGTTTCCTGCTATGCCAAAATTATTCTGGCTTTAGGTAGTTGCAATAGTTTATTTCTTTTAACTGTATTAATGCTACTTAGTTGCAGATCACCTTGATGTTTAAAACCATTTTTAAATCAACAGATTCTTAGCAGTTCTGTCAAGGTCTGAGGTGACTGCAGAATGTGACTAATGAAAGAAGACTTGTGAGCAGAAAGAGATAGGACAGATACCAATGAAAAGATACTAGAGGTAGATTTTAGAAGTAAAACTAGAGAGGGATAAATATTTGTGGACGTGGAAGGGAATGGCCCTGTGCCATTGAGCACAGTGTAGGAAGCCAAATGCAGAAAACCAAAACAAACAGCCAAAAAATACTTCGATCTTAAAGAGCTATGAGGGACTGTAGGTAACTCATGGGAGAGTGTCATGAATCTAGGAACTATTTGAATTTTATGTTAGTGAGCAAACTGGGGAGGGAGGCAGTGTTTGTGTGGCTCCAAGGGGCTCACCTTATACGTTACTGCTTCAAGAAGAGACAAAATGAAAATGAAGTGTTTCCAGTTTGGTAGTTGTTTTAAAAAGCTGCATCTTCAGGCATTTGGGATTTTCATATCATGTCCCCACTTTGAGTTATGTGGAGCAAATCAGCCACAACTGTAGCTACTGATGTGGAAGAACCCAGAAGAGGACCTTTTGGGCTCCACTGCAGGCTTACCCTAGAGCATATCTTTCATTTTAGATTATTATCAGCTTACCAAGTAGCGATTGGGCAGGTGGCTTCTATGTCACTTCCTTCTTACTCAGTGAAGGATTGCCTGGGATGGAAGTAGTTTACCTCAGTGATGATGGTCACAAGACTCATTTCACATTATGGAAGCAGTCATTGTGTCTTAAATACAAAAATGTGTTTTAAAAGACATGTCTTTAAACCAGTCCAAATACTGATAGGTGTAACGTACTACGCAAAGTGTCTTTTCTATGTGCTAAGAAAAGGATAATTTTACTTTTTTAACCTTGTCCCTCTAAACAGTTCAGACTCCTGAAAGATGGGCCTCATGTTGCAGTGAGATAAATTGAGATATTTTTACTCTTCTGTTTTTCCTCCCCCTTAAATTTCTTCATCAGTGCTTATATTAAGTCCACAGAAGAGAGAGTATAACTGGGGGAGCTGGAATTCTTAGCTAATGTTTACCAGAGGCTGACATGCCTTCTTTTTAGACTATGCTAAAAGGAAAAGACACAGGTAGTTAATTTTACTCCCGTGGCACATGCAGCCAGTCAGTTCTGTCTTGCCAGCACGAGTTCTGTTGGAGCAGCAAGGCATGGGAGACAGGAATAAAAGGGGCCTCTTTTGATGTCTGAAGGTGGTGAAAGGGTTTATTTTTGTTGAGCACTTTCATTCCTTTTTTTTTCCCCCCCTTATATCCTGTGTTGGATGCACAGCTGTCCCCATTTGTTTGAATAAGAGATGATAATTTAGGAGGTACAAGCAAGCAGCTTTCAGAGCACTCTGCAGTGAGTGGGATTAATGAACCACAAAACTGTGCGAGGCAGGAGAGGAACTCAGTAAGGTCATATGTTAAGCTGAATGCCAAGAGGGAGCTGTGTGTGTTCTCCAGATACACACATACCATGTCATCAGTGGTCAGAAACTGCATGCTATGCCCTGGGCTCTCTAGATCCATTTTGAGGGTAAAATGGATGGTGTGGGTTTATTTTCTCTTTGCCTGTGCTGGTGGAGCACCTCAAAGCCCTTTATCAGGGTAGATAAGAGGTAAATTTCTAGTGTAAACAGTGGAACAGGAAGACTAAATGCAAACAAGAATCCACCTTTCTCTGCTTTCTTTCCTTAAGAATAGGTCTTTATATTTTTTAATTTCCATGCGTGTATTAGTTCATTAGCATTTTTCTCTCATGGTTTCTTATCCAAGGTTGTACTAGCATTCATCACTTGCAATTTGATGCTTTTAGTCCACCCTTTAGTCTAATCTTAGGGCTACATCTTGCTGACTCCCTCAATGCTCTCTCATCTCGCCAGGACAAGTTTCTGTGGAGTCCCTTTACAGTCTAGTATAAAGATCAAGGATTTTAAGTCTCAAATTTTGAAGGGAAAAAAAAAATAAAATAAAGGCTAGCAAATTAAAATATGATTTTTAGTATCTCAGTTACTTCATTTGTCTGTACCAAGACATGCTTACTGGTTGGTTTGTTGTAGGGCTATTTCAAAAGCAGAGAGATTTAGCGGAGACAATGTAATCTACAAGCCACCAGGGGTAAGTGTAACTATGTGTTTTATTCTGCTTATTGTCATTAAATGGGAATATGAGCTAGTGGAGACTACATTCAGATCATTCAGTATATTACTACATCTCAAATATTAATTTTATTTCATTACTAAATAGTGCGAGAAATAGGGTCATGGAAACTAGTGGCTTTGAGTCAGTGAAAAGGATCCTGGTTCCATTTATTTCTGATTAAGTGTGTAAAACCTAAATTTGTCAATTTAAACATCCATCTCCAGAAATGGGAGGTTCTTTTCTTAGAAACACAGTCAACTCATCATGTATATAGATATTTTGTGTTCTGTGGAAGTCTTTAAGATCTGTGAAGTTCAACAGTTGGTGCACTTCATGATGTTTCAAAGCAAGTGACAATTACGAAGTATTTTTCTGACTGCCACTTGCCTGTCTTGTGCATCTTGGCCTGTAAAGCCTAAGAGCTGTTCTCTTAATTAACTTTATGTTAAACTCTCATAGACATAGTTTTACTTGTGAAAAAAAATCAGTACAGAAGAAAATTGCAAGAATTGCTCTTTAGAAACAAAATATCTGAAAATCTGCTCTTTTCTCAGATCTAGTGTATGAAGAGAGTTGCTTACCAAAGAAAAATAAATTTTAAAAGACCTAAGAGGGGAGGGGAGGGAGTTTCAAACCTTGTTCTGCTAAAAAAGAATTTATTAGGTTACCTAATTTATATGGCATTTCTGAATTAAGGTGTGCTTAATCATGGCTGCAGCTTGCAAAGTCATGCTTCACTTCATGTTAACCAAAATTGTAATTACACTCAAAGATGGCAGCACTGAATTCTGAGTTAAAATTACTAGCAAATAAAGGAAAACTATTTATTCATCTCTCTGGCAAAGTAAATGTAGAAAACCAGTTGCAACTCCTGTAGGACATTGGGAGGAGTTTTTGGAGATTTTTTGTAACTATCAGCATGAAGAAACTTCTCTGCATTGAGTTTATATCTAACTGAGATACGATTTCTTAACCTGATGGAAGTCTAAATAGCTTTAATTTGAAACATTCCAAATTTGGAAAAAAAAAGTATATTTTCAGTTCTTAAGTTGTCTTAAAAAGTGCAGATGACTGCATAAATGATCGTATGGAATTTCTTTTCCTGTTGTAGTTTCATAATATAGTTAATAGAAATGTTGCATGCACAGGGCTTAATATTGATATACTACTGGCTTTCAATATTTATACAGATATTGCTACTTTTATCTTGGTGTAGGTAATCTTCTGTGTAGGTAGCAATGTCATTTGCACTGTTTCTCAACTAGTATATTTTTCTTTTCAACAGGAAAATGCTCCAGATATGGTGTATTTAGGCTCGCTAACCAATTTTGATTTGATTTATGCATGGACACAAGATAAATGTGTGCCACTAGTTCGAGAAATTACGTTTGAAAATGGGGAGGTAAGAATTTTATCTACCATTCTACTTTTGGGATTTCTTTCTCAAAACCAAAATGTCTCTTTCAAGGTCTCTAACCCATGCCAAAGAACTTTCTGCATGCTTTGCTTTTGGCAGAAAGTAGCTGTCAGGTAATGAATGTCCTTTGATTCTTACAGAGCTTTTTGGTTAGACTTGAAATTCACTACAGGGAGATTTGTGGTAGTTCAAACACTACCAAACTAAGAGGTTATAATATGCATATAGATAACAGAAGTGTCTGGTGATTTGCAGATTGTGGACTTTTGGACGCTAAGAATGCGAGTGTGTAAGAATCTGTGTCTGTAGGTACATGAGGGTGTGTAACACCTTGGATAGGTTGTATTATTCCTCTGAAGTCAGTACATATTTATACAGATGTTGTGACTAAATATTGATTTAAGAGCTAGATATAAATGTTATCTGACTATTTTTGCATCTTGAAAAAATGCTTCTTGTCATGTTAGAAAGTACCCATGTGAGCATGTCCATGACAGTTTGGGAGAGTAAAACAGCTGTGAACTGTCCTTTAGTTATAATCAGCTTCTAAAATTTAATGAGAAAGTTAGTTGTAGAAAAATGTTACTCAATTAACCACCTCCAAAGCATTATCTAATAATAAATAGGTATATTAGATGGGGGTTGTTCATCTACAGAGCTGGCCATCTTCTGGGAACTGTAGTAAAAACCACGTGGGGGTTTTTTGGGTGGTTGCTTTTGGGTTTCGTCAATCTGTTTAAGCACTGGCACCCTCTTATCTTCACATGCTCTTTCCTGTGGGTTTGTACATAGCGACAGCATCTGCTGGAAGCTCTGGATTAGAAACTAAAGAATTGGTTGTATGACTCATTCTCAGTTTGCACACTTTTTTTAATCCTGAATCTGCAGTGGATGTAACGCTGCTGTTCTGGCATGCACAGCGCATCAGGCTACAGCACGGGGAGGCGCAGGGTGGGATGCACAAAGTGGTTTAAGTACCATCTTCTACTCAACCCTGCCAACTCTTATTGGAAAGTTCTGTTAGTTAAACAAATTTTAATTCTTCATTTGCAACTCAATATGTAAAAGATGCCAGATGTTGCCATCTCCAGAAGTGCGTGGTAGATTTCCAGTGTACTTTTCCCGTGGGGAAACTGGACTTTGAATGTTAGAAGCCAAGGTTCATCACTGTCAGCTTGTACCACACACTGTGTCATGGTTTTTCTGGTTGCTCTCTCAGCCCTCAATTCCTGTTTATTTAGGCAGATATTTACAATTCCAATCTGATATTTTGCCTAGCAACATTTGTTTAACAATTTCAGTGCTGCCAGTACCCAAACAAATTTAAACATGCCAGAATTTAGATACTTCTGCCTGCTGACATTGTACAGTATTTAAATGGGCTCTTAATGCATACTGCATAATATTAGAGGGTAAAAATATGAAGTGCTGTGACTGTTATTCTACTACCATAAACACAGCCTACCATATAAATAAGGACAAAAATTCTTACAATAGACTTTGAAGTCAGTTTTAAAAATCAAGTTTGGCTTCCCTAAACTGATGGTAGATTGAATTTTGTTTTTCCCCCTTGTTTTCTTTCTTAATGTTTTCACTATCTGCTAAGTGTCACGGACATGCTAGCCAGAACGATTCCTGATCTGAACAGAGTTCATCATTATGACTTTAGACAACATACAGTAATTGAACTCTGAAGCAAGGTGTTCTTGCTTGAGAAGACTTTTCATTTAAGAGACAGTCCCTGTACTTGATTAGAAAAGGCTGTTTGGATCAGTCATATCATTCAGAAGAAATCAGCAATTGACCTGTAATCGGTCTGTTCAGTTTGATGCTATGTGAGTACAGTGAACCACATGGTTTAAAGGTGGTGCTGAACTGTAAGTTTTCAAAAGGGTAAAATGTTTCTCAAAGGCATGCAGAAGTAATGTGGGAAGCTCAGATCTAATTAATATCTTTTGATATTCTCAGTGCCTAACGAGATTGTAGCTTTTGAGGGACTAGGCCAAAGCTAATTAAATAACTATGCTACTTGTTGTGTCATGATGGTTGGACTTGATGATCTTAAAGGTCTCTTCCAACCAAAGTGATTCTGCAATCAGTAAAGGCACACTATGAAAGCTGGAATGGAAGAGCAAACATATGAAGGTACTTTATAGAAACCAGCTGGAGCCAGAATCAGCGAGGCTTTCAAGGCAGCTGTCCTAACAACCTGTTTGGAGATGAATTGGTCTTGTGACTATAACTTGCCAAGGTTGTCCTTTAGCTGCTTGCAAGCGAGAAGGGAGCTTAGAGATGGAATACCAAGCTCTGCTAGGGACTTCTCCCTCTGGAAATTTACCTGTTGAAATGAGTGAGGAACCAGAGCCATAATCACAGAGGTACAAAACAGACTTTCCCACCCTCTAATGAGAGAGGAGACTTGAGACCCAGCCAAATATGTCTGTGTAAAAATGGGAACAAGCAAATATGAGTAGTTTTTTGGGAAGTGAATTGGGAAGCTTGGATTTCATCAAGAACACTGAAGTTAGGAGGATCTTGTCAATCTGCTGCTAAAATATCAAGCTCCAACTCACCTGACAGACTTGAAGGAGCATGCAGCCATTTCGTATACACTATGTAACTGGCTGCCTACTGATACGAATGCTTTTCTGCCAACTTACTGCAAATAGCATGTACCTGAAGAAACTCTTCTGTTGGCACTGATTTGATAACACATTATTATTTCTTCAGTCAGGCTCTAACAAGTTGCACTGATGTTCAAAGATGCCTAAAAATCACTTTTGAAGCAAGCAAATGCATGTTGTTTGTGCTTTGTTTTGGTTTTGAGTAAAAGAAAAATCCTGAATAAATAATTCAAGGAGTTCCTACATTTATCTGTCCCTGGACAGATCTTTAAAAGGCACTTGAGCTGCAAGAATGCATTCTTATGAGGAGCTAAAGCTTTGGTGTTCTACCAAGGGTTTCACTGCTTCATCAATTTTAGTAACATACTAGCCTCTAAATTTAATAAAGCTGTTATAAGACCACCAATCAGAATAAACTGGAAAAAAACTCAGCACTTAATTGTAACTGATATAACTATGTCATTAGCGTCTGCTTTTTTCTATTTTTTTTTTTTTTTTTAATGGAGCTATTTAAAGAGATTTACTCATTTTGTTATGCTAAGAAAACACCAACTTACTGCATGAACCAAGTTAGGACTGGGTCTAGTATATACCCTCAGCTTTTCATAGCATTTAATACCTTTCTGTTCCTGGGAAGATGGGTTTACTCAGAACTGGGCTGTTTCTTTTGAGCAAGTATTCCAGTGGAAGTGTATCCCTTCCTGAAATGCTGACAATGAAATACCTTCATCCTTTATCTGTTGTGCATGGAAGAGGAAGGAAACATGGTTAACTGTAGCACTCGTGTATCTTAGATGAATGGTCTGCAGTTAACATCTTTAGTTCTGCGCTTCAGCTGCTTTTAAAGTAGAGATCCCATTGAATTTGAAAATTGCTGGAATCACATAGTTAATTGTCCTTAAGAAATTGAAAAAATGAGATTTGTCATTTGTTTTCTGTGCAGGAACTGACAGAAGAAGGCCTTCCTTTTCTCATACTTTTCCACATGAAAGATGACTTGGAGAGCTTAGAGAAATTCCAGCAGGAGGTTGCACGACAGTTAATAAGTGAAAAAGGTTTGCAGTTACTCCTACTACTTCTTCGGTTTACTGGTGTAAATTTTCAGGCAAACTCAGCAGAGTGGAAGCGTAGGCAACAAACAGAATCCTACTTTTAAAGCTCTTGAGGCTGACAAGCTTTATATACTTTTGACAGTGGGGACCGACTCATTTGGAAATTATTAAAATAGAAACACAATTTATTAGCAACTATTTCAGAAATCCTTCTTTTCTAAATGACTTAATGCAGTTTGAGAGGGCATTAAATAGAACTTCCGTTTGTTATTGTGGCCAAAAACACTTTAAGAAAATCCATTGTTTTGGTGGTATTAGTTATTTAAAACTGTTTTCAAGCTTTGCGTGTTGTGTCTGTCTAATATTTCCACCTGTAATAGTTATGAAAGTAGTTAGGGTTTCAAGATAATAAAAGAATTTTAACGTGGATTTCTGTCTGCTCACGATTTTAAGGTACAATAAACTTCCTCCACGCTGACTGTGATAAGTTCAGGCACCCACTCCTCCACATTCAGAAGACTCCAGCAGACTGCCCTGTAATTGCCATTGATAGCTTTAGGCACATGTACGTCTTCCCAGACTTCAGTGATTTGTCGTAAGTATTTTTCTTTCTGCATTTTAATTTGAGAAGAACAAAGCAAAAAACGTGCTCGTATTTTAATCAGTGCTGTGGTAGGAAGATGAGTAAATCTGGGTTAGGTAAGACTGCCTTTGTGTCATTCAGTGTCAGAGCCTTAAAGCAGTATGAGTTGGTGTGAAGTCATTGTTTAAGTGGAGTTTCATTGCTTTGTGAAAGAAGAGAATCCTACATGAAGTTTTTAGAGGCTGCTCTTATATTTCAAAGTTATGTTATTTTCCACAGTAGTTAGGCATTTGGAGCTTGGTGCGGTATCTTTAGTGGTGGTCTAGGTATATCAATTAGCTTTAAAAGGTTTAAAATAGTATGTGGAATGCTTAAGTGCTGTTATGCAATGATTACTGTAAAATGCACCACATAAAAATTCCCAGCCTGCTCATTTGTTTTTTCTTGCTGTGTAATTCCAGCCTTCCTGCAGTAGCCTAAACCTGGGAAGCGGGCAGAGAAATCCATGTGTGGGTTTCTGAAATTTTCCACATCCAGCTTGGAAAATGGCAGATCGTTGGCATGCTACCTTATCCAATTTTATCCACATTCCCTGTGAGAGAAGTATCAGGGTGCTTAGGTGAAATACTACTGTGATAATCCTCTTTCCTTCCGCCTATCTCTTCATGTTATACTGCCTTGGGAGCAGAAGCGCTGTCTCTCATGGTTCAGTTGAGGGGTGAAGATGTGTAGATGTTATCTTCAGGGGCTTTCAGCATGAGACAGGTGCCCTGTCTGTCCTCAGGTTGAGTGTTAGACTCCAGTTTCTGTCTCGAGGGAGGTACCTGTATACACACTGCTTGTTAAGTCCTGGTTAGATGCCTAGGCTTTGAGACTTGAAGTTTTGATTGTTCATACTTTAAAAAAAGTCGTGGTATTTAATTTTTGTCAAAGCCAAGGATTCAAAGCTCAGACTTAGCATGCAATGTGAACATAACCCCATGTGTAATTCTGCCATTCCAGCAGGCTTTTTTCTGTCTGAAATGTTGACACGTGGAAGGAGTTCAAACCTAGCTTCTCCCCAGAATTCTCCACAGGCATTTTCTCAAGGTGTAGTCTGTTTGGTGTATCTCACTGCACTTTTCAAATACCTAAAGCTCTGTGTGTTGAAACTGATAGAAACTATGGGTTTTTTCTCCCTGTGCTTCCTATATCTTTGGAAGATCATGTACACCACACATGCCAGCACTTTAAAAAAAAAATAGTGGGATATTTACATTTTGAAAGCACTCTTTTGATTGTCATTTTTGAAACCCCTAAAATAAATAATTATTTCTTATAGGGGCAATAGAGATGTTTGGTTTAGGCTTTCATGGTATGTGTCTTACACATTCTTTCTGTGAAATGCTGTCAGAATAATAACAGCTACTTGCTTGTTTGTATACCAGTTGTTAAATACAAATGAAGGTGAGAGAGAGATGTCAGGTTTGTAGGCAGTTGCTTAATGGTAAATAATTATTCAACACCTTACTCCAGGAGACTGAGCTGATACTTAGAAATAACTAACAAACAGCTTGGAAACAAGGAGAGCTTGAAGCTCCTGGGGTGATACTCTTTTGTGTATATGTTTGTGGTTTGGGTTGTTTGGTTTGGTTTGGTTTGCTTGGGTTTATTTTAATCATAGATAAAATCTTCATTCTGAGACTTTCATCTACCTGCGAGGATTTCTGCCACTTTAGTACATTTTCTGGACTCTTACAAACTGGCCCCAGACTGTCTCTTGTAGTCTCAGTGCTGCCACCAATCAACAGGGTTTGGATATAGTACTTTCAGAACTATCCCATTAAAAGATTTTCTCTCTCTTTATGGAGTTGTCTTTTTGGAGATAGCCAGTTCATAGGCAAATAAGACCACCACCCAATATTTTTTCCTCATACTTTGACCACCTGGCCCTATTCATCCTGCTGTTCCAGGTCAGAAATGGTAGCTGGAGCTACTCAGGAAGGAACTGGCTGAGCTACAGGAGGTTGTAGCCACCACATGCCCTTGCTGCATTAGGAGAAGAGGCTGCAGGGAAATGTTTCCAGCAGTGTGCCTGCCTAGGCCAGGGCAGGAGCCCAAGGTAAAGCAGGGAGCAGTGATTCTGCTGTCCCTACAACTGGGCTGATTGAGCCCCCTTCTCTCCATCACTGCTAATTCCTGATTTTTATCTGGGAACGGAGGAGACCCCTGGAAGTACCACTATAATGCTGATGAGTTGCAGATGTTGGTGCCCTCTGATTCTACATGATACAGTGTTTCATCCACGGTGCTTTCTGATGATCTGAAATGCTGCTGAGTATTTCATCTGACCACCCTCTGTCGTCCTTTCCTGTGTGGAATAATTGGTCTGATGAAGGACTCCCTCCAAAACCTGTCTCCATTCATACGTTACCTTTTGACTGCATGCATAGTGCTTACATTAGAGGGTTTTTTCTCATCTTTATAATACTAGATCAACTCTTCATTTTAAGTTTTTTCGCCCATTTGACGTTTCACAAATAAAATCGGATGCTGCGGTTTAGTACGTTGGCTGTGGGTGACAGTAGATGATCTCAGATTAGATTTACATTGATATCCTCTTAGTGCTTATCTCCAGTGTCTGTGCAGTGCTCAAGCACTAGAGAGCCTTTCAAAGAGGTTTTGTCAATAGTGCTACCCAGCTGCCATTTGTATCTGCAGGCTCTGCGTTTGCAGCCCGCTGTTCCCTCGTACATTATGGCTGGTGGGGAGCTGGGGCGAGTGTGCAGGGAAGTTATCAGCTGGTACAGCTCTGTGGGAGTTATTGGAAAGATGAAGTACTTGCTGTGTTCTCAAGAGACAGTGGAGAGAAAAAGAAGCTGGTAGGGTACCTTAACAAACCATTTGGCTTCCTGTTCTCCATTCATCACCTGAAGGCAGGCATAATGTGCTAGAGGAACAGGAGCTGGCCGATCTAAACAGCCCGCTTTAAATCTTCTGTGTTTGGACTTCACTTGTGATAAACATGGGTATTTCTGTTGGATTTGTTCCAGAGTTCCAGGTAAACTGAAGCAATTTGTACTAGACTTGCATTCGGGAAAACTGCATAGAGAGTTTCATCATGGCCCTGATCCAACTGATGTAGCACCTGGACAGGTAAGGCTACAGCAAAGACATTTAATTTGGCCATTGATTAAAGACCTTTTTTTACTCCTTGTCAGAGCTATACTTTCTGATAGGTGTGTACTTTTAACTTCAGCCTCCTGGAAGAGAAACGTGTTCATAGTAGCTTAAGGTTGCCACTGCTGCTTGGCTCTTCCTTTAACTTCCTTCAGGTGAAGGCGGGGAGAGGTATGGTGCTGGTGCCTGTTTGCCTGGAATAAGGGAAGAGTATCAGAATATGTACTTTCTCCACTGAAGTGGAAATTTATTGGGCTAGATGACTCTTCTGAGCTCGCAGAGCTGCTGTTGTGTTTCCATGTGATTTCAGTGCAAAAACTGGTGATACATCATAGATGCATTGTCTCCCACACAACACCCTATGAGAGGGTGCTTCCAAGGGGAAACATCAACTGATTGGATCCTTTATATATTTACTTGTGGTTACCAATCCAAGCAGGAGGCAGATTATTAGAGCATAAACAAAAGATTGATAAGAGGTAGTAGAGCTTAGTACTTTATTAACGCAGTTAAGGAGTGGCATTAATAGCGGTCACAGGCTGCACTTGTCAGTTTGGTTTCCTCATTGTTCTGCTCAAAGGTTGTCACACTGCATAATGACATGCCTGGAAGTCACTCCTGGGATCTCTTCAGTAACACAACTACTAAGATCCTGCTCCAGACAAAATTCAGGAACACATCAGTGTTCAGTTTAATCCAGGAGGCAAAAAAGAAAGGACATCAGCAACCCTGATTCCCTCTGCTCTCCCTGGTCTTTGAAGTGTGTCTTGATCAGCCTTATATCTTCCTGGTACACCACTCAATTCAGATGTTTGGTGTCATGCTGAAAAGTCCAAATGTAACAGCCTGTCAGGAAACCTTCTCGTTCCCTCATGCACTCTCTAAATAAGTAACTGGTTCTAAACACATCTTTTAAGTTATAAGTTGCATTGCTAAGGGCTCCAAGAGTCAAAGAGTTGGTTCCAGAGGAGACCTGGTGCCATTGTGTTGGGGTGCCTTGAGCCATCCCAGAGCCCACAAGTGAGGGATTATGGCTGCAGGCTCATTTTTGTGGTCTGCTGTGGGATAAGGCAAGGGTGGCACTGTGCTGTGCCACGTGAGTGAGGCCTCTTGCTGCCCTGCTCGAAGTGTGAAGATTTAAAAACATGAAAGCCCCAGAGCTTTTGCCTTGGGCCAGGAGGAGGACTGCTTTTGAACATTGTCATGACTGGCCATGAAGACCTGAGGGCTGAATCATCTCCGCAGTAGTTCATTTCCTTGGTCGCTCCCTGCGTTTCTCAGGAGTTCATTGAGCAGCCAGAATTCAGGTCAAGAGGAGGTGCAGAAAGCAGGGCTGGAGGCTGAGGCCTGGGCCAGGCCGTCGGTCAGCCCGGAGCCAGGCAGGCGTGCAGGGGCAGACACGCCGAGGCAGTCGCCGTGTGGAGGAGGCGTGGCCAGGGCAGGGGGAAGCCGGCCAGGTCCCTGGGTCCTGCCGTGTCCAGGCCCCTTGCCTGGAGCTGCAGCCTGCCTCTCGTCTCCATTTTGCCTCAAGAAAAGCAGATCAGCCTGGGGTGGGGACTTTAATGTCTTCATCAGTGATACAGACAGTGG
The DNA here is from genome assembly GCF_000691845.1 of Merops nubicus. Taxonomy (NCBI): domain Eukaryota; kingdom Metazoa; phylum Chordata; class Aves; order Coraciiformes; family Meropidae; genus Merops; species Merops nubicus. The sequence continues at coordinate 14,627 of NW_008616996.1, read as the reverse complement.
GACTGTCATCGGCAAGCTTGCAGATGACACCAAGCTGACTAGTGCAGTTGGCATGCCAGAGGGACCTGGACAAGCTTGGGAAGCGGGCCCATGTGAACCTCATGAGGCCCAACCAGGCCAAGTGCAAGGTCCATGTACATGTCATAGAGAGCAGCCCTGAAGAAAAGGCCTTGAGGGCACTAGTGGATGCAAAGCTGGACATGAACCAACAATACATACTTGCAGCCTAAAAGGCCAACCCTATCCTGGGCTGCAGCAGAAGCACCATGGCCAGCAGATGGAGAGAGGTGGTTCTGCCCCTCTGCTCCCCTTTGGTGAGACCTCACCTGGAGCGCTGTGTCCAGCTCTGGAGCCCTCAACACAAGAGGGGCAAGGACGTGTTAGAGCGGGCCCATAGGAGGGCCACAAAAATGATCAGAGAACTGGAGCATCTCTCCTGCAAGGACAGGCTGAGAGAGTTTGGGCTGTTCAGCCTGGAGAAGAGAAGGCTCCAGAGAGACCTTATGGTGGCCTTGCAGTACCTGAAGGGGGCCTGCAGGGAAGCTGGACTGTGTAAGGGTGTATAGCGATAGGACAAGGGACAATGGTTTTAAGCTAGAGCAGGGTAGATTTGGACTGGACATTAGGAGGAAGTTCTTTACTATGAGGGTGGTGAGGCACTGGAACAGGCTGCCCAGAGAGGTGGTGGACGCCCCATCCCTGGAGACATTCATCTTCAGGCTTGATGGGGCTCTGAACAACCTGATCTAGTTGGGAATGTCCCTGCTCCCTGCAGGAGGGTTGGTATAGATGACCTTTAGTGGTCCCTTCCAACCCAAAGCATTCTATGACTGATTTCTCCTCTCCATATGGCATCCTGCCATCTTGTGGAAGATGTGTGTGCCTGTGCCATGGAAACTCTGGCCTTCACTGGGCTGGAGGCTGCTGTCTTAGGCTGTGTATGTCCCTTGAATTGCACGCGTGGGTAATATAGGTTCCACAGAAAACAAATCCTATAGTATTTTGGCAGTGATGCTGCTTTTCCCTCGTGTATCTCAAAACCACATAAACTTGAATACTTTCAAAGCAAGTAGTAGCTAGACTCAAACAGTTATATGGTGAGATAGATTTGAAATGCTTTTTAAGTCACTTGTACAGAAACTCATGTGATGGCCATTATCTTTGAGAGGTGGCAACAAAAGGAATGTCCTTAACTGGTGCTGCTTAATTAACATGTGTGTGCATGTGGTTTCCACCTACTTGGGACTTACCATGTGCCTGGCAAAAAGAAAAACCCAACCTCAATTTGTGAGCATGCTGGCCATTCGTGCACTCCCATAATTAATGTTAGAAGTTCAGTTAACAGAGGTGATTGATTATTAAAACAAGTCTAACAAGCAATTTTACTGTTTGTTCTGTTTTTCAGCCAATTCAGGATTTAGCAAGCAGCCCACCAGAGAGCTCCTTCCAGAAACTGGCACCCAGTGAACATAGGTACACCTTATTGAGGGAAAAAGATGAACTTTAAAAACTTGACATAATCTTGCAAGCCTTTCAGACAGCAGCGTTGACTTCCGTGTGGTGGAAATAGTAAACCTATATTTTCATAATTCTATGTGTATTTTTATTTTGAATAAACTGAAAAATAATTTGGTTTTTTTCTCCCCAGGCTTGTAAATACCTTTGTTTGGTGGGTCATTCTGTACAGCATCTTTCAAACAGTACCTTCCTAATGCTATAGTGAAATATCAGAGACCCAGCCAGACTCTTGATCTAACTCTGTTCTGTAAAACTTTTATAATCCAAATGAAGGTATCCTCGCCAGAGACATGCTGTTAACTTGCACTATCCCATTAAATAGGACTTTTGGGTTGTTTTCTGTGTAACCTTGGTAGTATGTGCTTTTTCTTCTCCTCCTTCATGTGGACAGCTATCCTGGTAATCTTTCTTTGTCACATTTTTCTCCAACTTAAGAGGGTCTTCTATTCTGGATACTTGGGAGGGGAATAAATTAAAGTTTTACAGAATCTCGTGTGGTGCTTTACTGGGTGTAAATGTCTAAGCAATTAATCCTGGCTCTTATTAAAATACCGAGCAAGGAAAGGAGAAGTTTTAATGGTAGTGGCTGTACTTGGAATCAAAGGGCTGCGCTGACCTGCTCTCATCTCCTGCCATTATCATTACCCATGCAGCTGTGTTACAGTAACATGGATGTTGGAAACCTTTTGAAGGAAGATGATTAGGGCTGGACTGCCATCTTAGTCTTGTCAGTCTTAAATTAATCTCTTTGTGTATGTTTTACAATTAGACTTTTTTTTTTGTCTTTGGGTCCCTTCCTTCCTGCAGACGTTTGCTTTCTGAACAGCCACTGCAAACTTTCTGTTACTCTTTGTCTGGCTTGTGCCTTATTTGTTGAGCACTCTTTGGATTTGGCTCTGAAGAAGGAATTGCTACTTTCCTTCTGGGCTTTTCTGTTGTGCATTTACCAGAATGTGGGCTTTTCTTCATGAATCTTCAAACTGCTCGATGAGATGAACAGAGAAACCATAACATGGAAAAAATACCTGTCAATTTGGGGTGCATTGCTGGAGATGAGTAAGTACAATACACTTAGTACAATCAATTTAGGTCCATGACCTGGGCCCACAAGGTTTAGTGTCTGTGAGAAGCAACTTTGTTCTTTGGGTAGGTGGACTACTGGGTTCGTATTTGCTTCAGTGAGTGACCCAACTTCTGCAGCTGACAGCTCAGGATTCCTTTTGCCTCTCAGCTTGGTGCCACCTACTTGGTCAGTGACCAGACTGACGTGGTCCTGTGCAGCTGTGGCAAAAGGTGACGCCAGGAGAGGCTGCTGGATCCAAGCCCTGCAGCAGCAGGCACCTGAGCTTCCCAGAGGGTGATTCTGAGGAGTTGCTAGTACCAACCAACACTGAGCTCCAGCTGAGTGGGCGCAGAGTTGGTAGCTATGATTTATTTTACAGATGTGGGCTCTCGTCAGGTTTGTGAAAGGCACACTAAGGACTCGAAAGCCAGTTCTCCTCTCCCATTCTCCATATCATGCCAAATCAAGCATTTTTGGCAGCTGCTTTATACCACCTTCCACTTGGGATCTAAAGATGTCAGCAGGGTATGGTTTTAAGGCTGCCACTTGTTATCTGCAGGTGGTGCTACAGAACTTCTGGAGTTGCTCAAGGACCTCAAACTTTAGTCAGTTCCTACTTGGGTGCCTCCAAGTATTCATCTTACTCCTCTGAGGTTCCTGTTTTTCCTTGTGATTCTTATTTATAAATGCTGTTTGGTCGAAGTCTGAACTTCTCTTTAGGGAGAGAGATGACACCTCATCATACATCATACTCCAACAGTCCAGTGGCTGGTGCTTTCAGCTAGAAAGTGAGAGAGAACCCTCTCCACCATTCCTTCATCTGAGTTTGCTTTTCTGAGTAAGGACTTGTTCCCAGAGCATTGGCATTCCAGCACTAGGTGGACAATTAGATGTAGCAATTTTATGGCAGTAATTTCATTGTGCATTCATTAGTGTTGGACCCGATTCTCTTGGATTCTTGGCCGTTGACCTGGCTGTACCAACTCTCAAGTGATTTTTCTATTTGTAAGCAAAAGGTTAAGCAGCTAAGGTCTAGTTATGCTTGTCCAACATGATGTTGAGTGTCACTTGACCTTTGAAGTTTCTGATGACAGAATTTGCCCAGAGAGCAAGTTCTGGACAAGATATGTTTCAAATCGAGCCCTTCAGCTCTGATCATCTACATGATCATCAATGTGAGCAGAGCACCAAATGTACCACTCCCTTCAACACTTCTCGAGGCTTCCTTGGGAAGCTGTCAAACATTATTAGTGTTGTCCCCATACAGAACAAAACCAATCCAAGCTCTTTTTAACTGAAATTAAGGAGTCCATTTCTGAGCTTGCGTATGTGTAGGAGTTATTAGATGGATGCAAAATTTTTGAAACTTCTGTTAATTTCAGTCAATGTAAATATTTCAGTAGCTGAAGCATGTGTTTGGTAACTCAATACAGGATTCTTAAATCTTGGTAATGCAATTATTTTAGTAATATAAAATCTGTGAGGGATTAATCTTTCAGATGCTGGAAGGAAATAAACCCCACTGTTCTCAGTAAATGCTACAACCAGTCTCATAGGTGAAAACTTTTATTTGGTCTGAATTATTTGCATCTTACATTTCTTTTGACTAACATACCTAGCAATTTCAATGCTGGTTTAGTTACTTAGATGCCCATGTTTCTTCATATACGTAAATACTCTATTTTTAAAAAATCATAGCTTAAATAATAGTCTTCCAAGTCTAGCGTGTACACAGTGTTTTGAAATTGCTTCCTTAAAGACCCAAGGAGGAAGAATAAGTTTTGTGCTAGACGTTTCACAAAAGGGGTGCACACCAAGCCAAATTTGTATAAGCTATGGCAGGAATTCAGTTCTATGAGTTTAGATTGTCCTGGCATTAGTCCAGCTCGTGGGGGGGAAGGGGAGTCCACACTATCTGATGTGGCTACTGTCAGGCCACTGCACAAGGTTTCAAAGCATATAGTAGGAAAGCAGAGAGATTTTTAGAATCATACAAAAAATCAAGTGCAGTTTCTGATTTAAGAACATTCTTTTTCTTACTTTCTTCCTTTATAATCTAGAAATTGCATATCCACAGAAGGAACACTCTTACTATCAAGTTGTTACAAGCTCGTTAGATGTGTTTACATCCGAAGTAGATGCATTTAAGGAAAAGCACTTTCTGCCTGACAGGAGGGAAGGAGCTGAAGGACCTGGGTGACGATTCCACTCCAGCTGGTTTTCCAGAGCCAGGCACTGTGGCTTTAACTCACGGTTTTGACGACATTTGCAATTACCTGGGAAAACTGTTCTTGCATGTGTTACTTCCCTGAGCCTCAGACCCACTTAAAATATTTTGACACACGGCTCTGACCAATAGCAATTTCAATCACATTTTAAAAGCAGTAAGGAAGAACTGTTCAGAAAAAAGAGATTTGTGCTGTAACTAACAGTTGCTTAAAGTGTCTCTAGGCACAAAGACCTGTCATCTGTCCTTAGCAGACAGTTAGTTTCAATGATGGTATCAAAGTACAGGGTAAGAAAAGTGAGCTCTTCTCATATTGTGCTTCCTTAGACAGTGTTCCCTGCTAAGGAACCTTATCACTAAACACTGACTTCAGTGGTCACCTGATAAAACCAGACAATTAATCCAAGCAGAGCTCTGGATGAAGTGAACAGTCTTAAAAGCTTTAAAAAGCAGCTTCCCAACCTCAATTTCTGTTCCCTCCAAACAGTAGCAGCAAGAGTGTGGGAACTGTCCTGGAAGGATGGAGGTAGGACCAAATGCTGAATAGTAGATTATGTGACAATAGTATGGTTATATGATAATAAAAACACATTATCACTTCTGTATTTAACAAGGAAAGTTTCAGAAGCAAAAAGCTTCTTAAGCAGCAAAGTAAGGATAGCAAGAGTAGCAGGCACCTGCTATAAAAAGAGAGCAAAAGCCCCACCAGCATCTCACCACATACAGGGTCCACATGTCCCAGAACCCTGAAAAAGGCTGAGAAGCTGCTCTGCAGTGTGGGTGGCCCCAGTTCAGCAGAAGTTTGGGAACAGAACAGGACGCAGGAGGGGTGCAGCTGACCCAAACAAGCACAGTTTAGCTTGTTGTAAAGGGTATCATGGTGGTATTTTCAAAGCAGTCCCAGGGCCTGGGGGTGTCAGCTGGCACTGGCACCATTTACAGGGCCTCGCCACTCCACCATCCTTTGACCCCGTGCCTGATGCCACGCTTGAGGAATAACAAAGACTTGGAGTGGGCCTGGCTGTGGCACCACCTTCCAGGGAAGCTGTTCAGCTCTCCTACCAGAGCACCGTTGGTGACAGGAGATGAGAAGCAAAGGCAACATCTAGCACTGAGTGCTGCTGAAATAAGCTGGGGCTTCAGGCTCAGAATGGCAGAGCTTGGTGTTCTCGCATGTTCTCGAGACAAGCCAAGGAGCTGAACAGCCATGGAAAATTATTGGTCTCCAGTGGCAGTGCTGCAGGGTTGCTGCTTAGATTGTCTAATCCTTAACTACACCTTGAACAACATAAGGCGTTTACAAATTTAAAACAGAAAAAAAAATGGTGTCTGAAAAAGGGGAAAAGCTGCTCATGATGCTGGCCTGATTCAGCTGGTGGAGGCAGATGTGGGATATACAGAAGGGTTTGTTTCCAGGTTCCTCACCCAACTTTTTCACCTTTTCTTCTGGCTGCTAAAGCTTTCCTGTGCGTAACTGAACAGGCCTAGTCAGCCCTGTCCCGGGGGTATACACAGGAGGAGTTCAGGAGCCCAGGTAAATGAAAGTAAATTCAAGTGCTATGACCATGAAACATAGAGAAAGCTTACTTCCTTTTCCTTGGAGCACCAATAAAAGCTCCAGCTTCATGGGAAAGCACTGGGGTTTTCCAAATATCTATCTTTGTGTTGTCTGCAAGACACTTTGTGCAGCTTTGGCATGAAGCACCTGGCACCTGTCACTGCAGCTGTGCATAGAGCTCACCTAACCACTGTATAATTAAAAGTTATCCATACAATTCTCAAAGAACTGACATCACCACATCTGAAAAATGAAACCCTGTCGTTACTGTTTCACCCTTCAAGTCACAGTACTCTTGTCAAAATTCACACAACTCAGCCTTGCATTTGAGTGCAAGGCTGCCAGTCTGTCGTTAGAACGGCTCCTCCACCTTTGTTCCTAGTCAAAAAGAATCTATAATTCAGCTGGATTTTTTGACACTTTGGTGAGAAAGCTCTGGACAGCTCGCAGAGACCTGCTCGATCTTTTTTTGTTTTCTTCTTTGTATCAGTTTTCCACCTGTGAAACCCAAAATCCCACCACCAAGTGCAGCTGCAATTCCTGCCACTTTGAAGCCTGCAAGGAGACCGATAGGACCCCCCACCACTCCACCGATGACTGCACCTGCCACAGGCAGAGCTGCCAGCTTGTATTTTGCAGCCTGTAAAGGGAAAGAAAAAAAGAGTTAGCATACTTGCCTGTGGTGATGTGCATTTCCCCCTCATTGCTCTTGGCAATGAATTGAATGCTCAGGGACAAATAAGCTTTACAAATTAGTATTTAGAAAAAGGTGGTCTGCTACCCCACGTGTAGGACAGAACGTACTAAAAACAATTCAAAATGGAGCTATCACGTGTGCAGTTGTGAACCAGGCCCTTTCACATGGTTCTGGCTGACTACATACACTCTCTATTACCTGGGTTCCATCATTAAATCAAATGAGAAACTGAGAAAGCACTCTGACTTTTCAGTAACGTGCCTGAATCTAGGTTTGTGGCTCATTAGCAACTATTGCCATCTCTGCACAGAAGGGATTGAAATTTCATGTTACTATCAACGTATCATATACTGTTTATGCTTATTTGAGTCTTACGAGCCAATCACTGAATGCATTTGCCTTGCAGGTAAAACCAAAGTAGTATCAGAACAGCATAAAAAAATGCCAAAAAAAAAAGGTGTATTTCCAAGTAGCCTGAATATGATAGAAAATTACAAGAGGGATTGATTTCTTTTTCCCCTCTGCTACCTGTGGGTCATTTCTTCCCTATTCCCTTAATTGCTGGCTCCCCCAGCACTAAAGACGGCAGATCAATGGGGTTAATGGCCAGGGCTGCTGGGAGGCCGCGCCCCATCGATTCGCCAGCGGGAGCAGATCCCTACCTTCCCCAGGCTCTTGGTTCCCTCCTCAACATTCACAGCGGCGCTGTTGACGTGGTCTTCAATTCTGTCAATCTTCTCCTGCTGAGACTAGATGCAAAGGAATCGGGAGTGAGGTGACCTGCTGGGAAGCAGCAGTGAGTCGACAGGCACCATTTTAATGCCTGTAATCAGGGCCCCGCGGCCACGCAGCCCTCATGGTGCTGCTTCCTCAACAGCAGCTCAAACTCTGCTGAAACTACACACTTACTTACAAAAAAAAAGCTTAATTATTAAGTAATAATATGGTGTGGGTACTATACAGTGCAGCTAGAGAAAACAACCCCAAACAGATGATTTCTAAATCTTCACTGTGAATAGATGATGTCGCATTCTGAAGGGAAAACTCATCCAAACCCTGCTGAGTTTCACGTTCAAACAAAATCCTGTCAAGAGCGTTTCTAAGATCAGTACCAACTCCAGCGTACAAAGCTGCACCAAGAAATCTAAACAGAAGTGTTTAATTATGGCATTATAAAACTGACTTAACTTTACAGCGACAGTCCTGACAATATACTTGATGTTGCTCTGTATTTACTACTTAATTTTACAAAAACGTTCCATCCTTTCTCCAAATTCCCCTGCAGTCTCTCTCAGAGAACACCCAAGCTGAAGATAAAGGGGGCTGTGGGTTAGTTTGTTTTTATTTTAATCTCAGCAGTACACAGGCTGGGTTTATGTCACAAAATAATGAGATGGCTAATGGTCACCTTAAAAGAAAAGGCACTCTGAACTTTTTTCCTCTTTCTAATTCAGAAACTACCGAATCCACCAGCTCTTGTATCTTCATCTACTATCCAAATGCACACACTTTAGAAGCTTGCTATTATATCTAATGATGATTATACATAAAGTCCAGAAAGTCCTGGGAACAGGAACTCCTCCTTTTTAGCTAACCCTGCTAACATTTAGGCTACTGAGTAAGAATTTTTGCAGGCCCTCTCCAGCCTAATAAATTTTAAGGGTTTTTTTGTATATTTTGAAGCAGCACATATTCATCAGAATGGATAAAATTTGGCTTGTCTATCCCAACTAACCCAACAGCGAGGAGATGAAAGAACTCTCCTGGGAGACGAGAACTGTGGATTTAAATTTCCTGCAGCACAGGAAGAACTAAACATTTGGTGTGTGGATGATAAAGACCTTTTGGCAGCTTTGCAAGAGCAGAGTAAGGGCATGGTAAAGGTGAGGGAAAAGAGATTTTTCTAGTACTGCTGACTAAGTGAGCAAATGTCCCTGAGAAACACCCGCCCTGTGCCATGAAGGCTATTGGCACCATCGTGATTAGAAATGGTAAAAGCGAATGGGACTCAGGCAGAAGTTTGTGGGCAGCACTGCAGACCTGCTGCTACGGTTCCACCTGCAGCCAAGGGCACCAGCTAGAACATCAGTTGTTGCTCTGATGACAAGAACTTAGGAGCAATTACCACCAATAGTGCTGAAACAGGAGACTATTGCCACCTAAAAAAATAACCTTGACAGAGCCTGAATCAAGAGGAGAGCCACAAAGACACTTGCAGCAATGAATCACTGAGGCAGGGCAGGAAGAGATGTTAGTTTTCTAACCAGAAGGGGCAGCTGGGTAGTTAAATTAATGCTTGTGAACATTCCTCTTCTGTTGGCATTTGAAAATCAAAAGAAAACCTTTCACTGTACAGCGAGACAATTTGATGTAAGCATTCTATGCATCACCTGTGACTCTGGAAAGTAATGTAATGTCTTTGAAACTATAGGTGTATTTACCATTGGTCCCAGGTAGCAGAGTCAGCACTTCTGTGCAGGCATCTCAGCTCACATCTCAGAGGAAACTGCTCTGCCTCTACTGGCGTTTTCCTGAGGTTCCTAACAGTGACTAGGATTCTGTAGCCTTGAATATTGGTCTGAATATATTCAGTTAATATTATTCTGCTCTTTTATCACTTGGATCACACAATACTAGCTCAGTCTGAGTTCCGACTGCTGGCAGAAGTAGTGCTCATCTTTATGACCCATTCTCCCTCTTTTTGTACAAGGCTCTATCCAGGACAGAATGCAGGATTAATACTTACGCTGACTAAGACAGAAAAATCAGTCACCAACTGGCTAAGCTGAATCAAGTCCTACAAATAAAAAACAAAAGTTACTTTGTAGTAGTTGCAAGGAGCAAGAGCACCGGTGTGGCAGTGGGGGAGTTCTGGACATACCTCTTCCAAAGTCTCCCAGGACTCCGCTGCATTTTCTTCCTGAGGTATGTCGGGAAGGCGGGAGGAGAGCTGGATTAAACTTTGGGAGCCATCCTTCACTTCCGTGTTATACAAAGTCTCTGAATGAGAAAGATGATGTTTATGAATAAATGCACTGAATCAGAATGCAGGGGATGTGCAGAGTTTCTCACTTGTAACGTTTCTTAAGGGTAAATTTCTACTTAACCTAATTCAAGCCAAGCAACAGCCCTAAAAATAATCATATAGGGAAAAGTCTTACAGCACTAGACAGTTTCTTAAAAGGAATTTTTTGCCAAAGAAATGGATTAATTTCTACCAGCACACTTTCACAATCAGTTCTCAGAATGATATTAAATTATACTCCTGAATTCAAGGTCAGTTAATTAATTTTGTATCAACCAAGCTAAGAAAACCAAGCTTGGGGCAAAAACTTTTCATTTACATATGACACATTAAAACACTGCGCTTCCAAAACTGAGCAGACAGTCACTCTTTTTAAGATTGATTATTACACTGCTGGTTTGACTTTCAGCCATTTGGGACTAGAAGCTGGAGGAAAAAGCTTTCATAGTGAAAGCAGTGAAAACCAAGTACCATGCTGCCCAGTCGTCAGTGCTGGCTCCAGTCGGGTTGCGGTGCTGCGAGGATGGCAAGCACTGGCAGCTCAGTGGTATAGAGGAGACAGTCTCGAGTGGCTTCCTTTCTAAGTCACCCAGACCGAGTGCAGAAGACATTAGGACATGATGGAAAAATGAGGAATGAGAGATAGATAGGTGGCATGGGAGAGAGCAGAATGAACAAACATGCACCTCCCCCCGCCTGAGAGCCTGGTCTTGAGCCACTGTGGAGGTAATGGACATGTGCACAATTATGGACAAGTAATTAAGTGCTAATCAAGAAAAATACCAAAGAAGATTGGCTTGTCACAGCAAGGACTAAGTCACTGCTCACGAGTCTGGAAGGCAGACTGGAGAACGTATGTATGCAAACACAGAGCAAAGACCATGGCAATTTAGACAACTTCAGTTGCTGAAGGAAGAGACAGCTACTTTAGTAGGACACTGGTGTTTCCTTCTTTGGGGGGGTACTATCAAGAGAAAGCTTAATATGGGGAAGACTGGTTAGATATGTCTAACAATACTAAAGTGTAAATATTGCATTAAAATCTTTTTTAGAAACAATCAGTGTGCCAAAGTACTGTAATGTTATATTATCATATAACTGGTACTACAACAGACATGAACAATGGAAAACAAATAATAATCATAAAAGGCAGTAATAGTGCATGCTTATTTATGGAATTAATTGACGATAAAATAAAAATTATACATTTTCCTAACATTTGTCCATTTCTCAACATTTTTATCCCAGTATCTCAAAACACATTAAGGACCTAATCTTCCTACTCTCAGATCAACAGCAATCTAACATCAATGATGCTGACACTCAACTGTCATTACTGAGTAAGCAGAGTAACAACGATGGAGTGAGCGATTTGGGGGGGTTATCTGGGGCTTGGTTTTCTTTCTAACTATTTCTACCCCTTTTCCTATAAGAATCCAGGCATGAAAGGCATTTCGCCTTCTACAATCATCACCTGTTCTTCCAGAACATATTTTTGATTTATCACATCAGATAAATTGCTGCTATATACTCAGTTCTAAAATACTGCTTTTACCTTTTCAACATAATTAATCACGTATCCAAATCTGTGCCTTTTTGGAGGAACCAATTCTGCGACATGCTCTGACATTTAGTATCAGGTTTGGAGTATTTTATTCCATTTCAATGTTTCACAATCCTATTTCAAAATCAAATTTCTTCTGCCAAGAAAAACATACTCTTCCCTAGTCAGCCACATGCATGCTAAGTTGGTTGAAATTAAAATATTTGTAATTGAAAGGAAAAAAAAGCTCACCAAGCAAAACTGCCTCCTCATAAATTATGTTCCCTACTGTAGTCTGTCCTTAACAATCTATGCTGTTTGCAGAAAAGCACATCCTTCAAAGTACATAATGATAGCAAAGTTTTGCATGGCACACACAAGAGAAAGCAAGTTTAAACAGGGTGACACTGTGGCCATTTTCTGATATTTAAAAATCAGTGGGAAAAAATTCCTCAAGAAAATTCTTTACTCACTTAAAAATACTAAGGTAAAGAACAAGAAGGGTAAGAGAAAGTGAAGTCACACTTGGGCTGAAAGTACAAGTAAGAAATTGATATTCACTAGTTTATGTTTTATCAAGTTTAACCAATTGTAACAAAAGTGAGAATGGAAGTGGCTCCACCAGTTCAGTTACAGCATCTGCACAGACAGGCAGCAACACAAAACACCTGCAAGTTCCACAGAGCAGCTTCACACCTTATTACACTCAAGATAAAAATCTAATGCTCTGGAAGATTCAGTGTTGCTCAAAAGATTTCAATAATTTTAAGAGTGAAGTCTCACCTTTTGTTAATATTTGTTTAAAATGCAATTAAATTCCATTTCTATCGGACCTCGGCTGAGGATGGTGAAAGAGGGAAGGGACTACATCGTTATCACTGACATGCCTTCGAAATGGGCCATTTGAATTTGTAAACTCCCTCCTTCTCTACCAGATGGGAAGCAACGTGCTACAAAGAATCAGCTTACTGAAGCTCCTTTGATTAAGATCAGCAGCCAAGATTTGCTTTCAGGACTGCAGCCTCTAAGCACAAAAGAATAGGCGAGATATTGCATCTGTGTTAGCGATTCAAGAGCTGCTTTCACAGGCAGGCAAACTTGAAAAAAGCATCTGGTTAATTGTATTTAGTTGTCTGCCTGACTGCATGTTTCACTTTAAATGGGGTGAATTATTTCCATATTCTTAAGCAGACTTGCAGGAGCATGTCATTCCAGTGTTCTTCTCATCCCAATCTTTCTGATTAATCTCTTGTCTTTCTGAAGTGCTGCCATGCTCAGTGTCCTCCACGCATTAAAGGTATTTCAGATTAAAAAAGCAGTCCTGTTCTTTGAAGATGAACTCTAGTCCCCATTTGCCACCTACGCAACTGTTAGAAAAGCACTAAGACAGGACACGGCCTTTCCCATTAAATAGCAGAACGTATTGAGGACAATTGCAGAAAGTTACCAAAAGAAGAGCTAGTTTAAATTTAGTTCTGATTTTAATGGAGAAGAGCTCATGAGGAGCCTGAAAGTAATGGCTAATAGGGATGAAAGTGATCACTGAATACCAGAGTTCACTATTCTAAAACCCAGAACAAAAGACTGAAGACAATGAGGTATCAATAAATTTCTTAAACTGATTAATAGGAATTTCTCTGGGAAAGAAATTCCTAAAGGATAAAGAACTGCAGAAGATCTGTAGAGTCTTTATACAAATAGGGAGCTGTATTCAGGTATTTGATGCAATTCATTTAAACAAGAAAGAAAAAAAAAAGCATAGGCTGAAATGTCAAGAGAACAGGTTAAAAATATTTAGACGATCTAGATCTACGCAAGTCCTGAAGGTTTGATGAAATTCACTCTAAGGTATTTAAGAAACAGCCTCTGAAAGTTCAAGAGTATTCTGAGAACTTGAATAAGGGGGTCCCAGAGGGCTGCGGAAGAACAGATTCAGTTCCTTTTTTGGAGGGGAAGGAGAATGCATCAAATAGCCAGACTCTGAAACCCTCAAAATAGTTTCAACTACTGGACAATCAACTACAACACTTAAGTTGTTGAAAAAGTCAAGATTCATACATCAAAACCCGATTCAGTCTTTTTTATTGGCCCAAAAAGAAGACAGAAACTTTTGATGAAGAGGATGGTGAGTCACTGGAACAGGTTGCCCAAAGAAGTTGTGGATGTCCTCTCCCTGGAAACACTCACGGCCAGGTTGGACAGGGCTTTAAGCAACCTGGTCTAGTGGAAGGTGTCCTTGCCCATGGCAGGGAGGATGGACTAGATCATCTTCAAAGGTCCTTCCAACACAAACCATTCTATGCTTCTGTATTTGATATACCTTGATATTCGTAAAGCTTTCTGATACCACTGCACATGACATTCTCCAGAGCAAGCCCAGTCTTCAGACCTACTGGTCTCTTCCCCCTGTTTGACCACTAGACTCGCCAGCTTGTTAATCACACTTGGAAGAGTTCTTGTAGTTCCTTGTGTACCAACAAGAAGGGGCATGAAATCAAATTTAATGGCAGGTTCTTTTACAAAGCCATTGACTGAGAATACTCTTGCAGTTTTAAGACACATAAAATTTTCAAACAATTCTTAAAAACACTGCTACAGAGGCAGTCAAACCTCTTATGTGGGAAGATTTAACCCTGTATAACCAATTTTCTCACAAAGCATTTGCAGAGAACACTAGCTGATGGCAGGGCACAGTAAGTGTTTCCCCTGAAGACAGAACGGTAGAACAAGGAATGAAAGACATTTTGGAGAGGAGAGAAAAACAACAAACCTGTCTGACTTGTAACATGCTATAGTGTGATTTCAAAATGTTCTACTTAAATGGATCTATACTGTTTTCTGATTTCTTGTCAGTTACCAAGTTAAAATGCTACAGATGTTCTCCTTTACGTAGAGACTTGCTCTTCTTTTCCACGTATTCCAGCAGTGGCATATTCTCTCACATAAAAATTTCTCTCTTCTTGACGCTGCAATCATAGAATCATAGAACCATAGAA
>NW_008616995.1:0-25890 GCF_000691845.1 Merops nubicus | reverse complement strand
AAAAAATGGGAAAAAAAATGGGAAAAGGGAAAAGCTTTTTTACCATGAAGGCAGCCTGAACCAAGCTGCTCTGAGAAGCTGTGTAGTACTTACCTCTGCAGGTTTTCAACATCAGACAGGATGAAGCCATGAGTAACCTGATTTGACCTCCATAGCCAGACCCTGCTTTGAGAAAGTGGCCAGGCTACCTTGGCCTCCTGTCTGGTAGAATATAAGTATGTAAAACTGTTAACAGCTGTTTCTTGTCCTTTGGGTATGCAACTTGAAAGCCCTAATTTCTAGATTCGTAGAAATACTGAATACAATGTCACATCACTGGAATTAAACTGGTGTTAAAGAGAGCACAGGGTGCTGGATGATCAGAAAAAGGTTGTTAGAAATGGGATAACCAGTATTACAAGGGATTTTGGATCTTAATCTTTCCCTCCTTAAGTTTCAAAGCTTTAAAAGAAAGAAGAGCATCACTTTGTCTGCAAAAATACCGCAAAATAAATGAAGGTAATTTTAGAAAGTACTAAGGAGACTGAGTACCTATATAAAGCCCACTTGAAATTAACAGTTATTTGTAGAGAGAAGAATCTGAATAACTACCAACAAAACATGAGTCCATGCTCCAGAAATTAGTGTTTTATCAAACGTTTTGCTTCATAAGCAAACAAATACCATAAAACTCAACCAATACAAGTTATCACAGCATCCCAAGCTGCAAAAAACATTCACAGCACAGTATTCTATTCAGTACAGACAAAACAAATAAAAACTCTGAACACTTCCTTTCTGCTTAAAATGTAAGACTAAGCTACCACTGTGTTTTTAAAATACTATTGAGGATAGAAAATTAGAGATTAAAAAACTACAAATGTTATGCTTGATCCTTAAATATAGTATACAATAATTTCCTTGGAGTACAAGCTTAACAAGCTATTTTGCTTTTGCATTTTTTACAAGGCAGTTCTGAAAAAGATTAGACTACAGAGTGAATAGTTGAAGGGTTATTAACCCCAGAGAGAATTTACTCTAAATACCCTTTAACTGTATGTAGATCACTATTCTAGTTCAGGCAGAGATCACAAGTACACTCTTGTGTACATGGCTTTTGAGGGATAAGAGTATTCAATAAGCAAGCCACTTCACCTCAGGCTGGAAGGAAGGAAAGTAGACAGTTGCTTTTCCAAACCAATTTATATCCTAAAATAGGCCATAGAACAGTTCTGTAATCACTATTGCTAGCACCCAGAGATTTAATACAGACAAAAAGTTAAGATGTGTCAGTGTGCATCTCCCAGTTTTTGGAAATGATATGTAATGTCTCGAGCTAGAGCACCATCTTTAATTGCAATATCAACATTCATTACAAAAGCAGAGGCCCCCTCTGCACCTTGCTGTGGTTTAAATTATAAACATATATAGCAAAGGGCAGTCTCTACAATGGAGTTTAGAGTCTAACATGAAAAATGAGGGGGGAAAGAGAAGGGAGTACAAATCTCAAAGAGATTAGAAAAACAAGCACAACAAAAGCAATAAAGCACTCACATAAACTTCATCTAACACAAACAGAAGACCTATTGCTCACTACATTGGCCTCTGGATCTGCCTTCAAGTGCTTTAAAGTTAGAGAAGCAGAACCAAGAAATAAACTCATCTTCAAGCCAATGTTTCATTTATAAGACCTATCACCTCTGTTAATTTCCCTGCTGGAAAATATTTGGAGTCAGGGGAAAGCAACCTACAGAGACTGAGTCACTGCCAGACCCAAAGACTCTGCCTAGAGTAGAACAAATATTGGTAAAGTATCCCTTTTAGGTTTGTGAGGCAAATCAATTACTTTGAGAGATTTCAGACTTAGAGCCCTTCCTCAGAAGTCAACTAGGTGAGACAAAGCAGTGAATATTCTTTAATTTTGCAAACAGTAGGTTTACAAAATGTAGAGTCACACAGCAGTTATTTTTTCTGAGTTCATTTATGCCTGCTTTATACACAACTACTAGCCCTGGAGTCACTTGATTTCCCACCCAATATTGCTGAATTTATACTTCTAATGGTACATAACTATTATACACACTATATTATTTTTTTTTAAGTGTCTACTTCTGAGTAACAACTACCCCAGATCTTCTGCTTTCAATGACAAAATGGATTAACTAACTTTTCCAGTTGTTGCCAGTTGTTCTAGTTGCACAAGATGGGCTACCAAAATAGAAAAGTATTGCCAGGGTCTAATGTAAAAAAGAAGTAGAAAAATGGAAAAATGAAAAACAACTGAAATGTCTGAAGCAAGTGTAACGATGTATTGCTAGGAAGCAAAATATTTTTTTTATAAACTAAGAAATAGATCTACATCATAGGTGTAGGTCCTAACTGAAGAAAGATATAAGCAGCATAAACACCCTTATATTTCTTTTCAGACCTCCCCAGATTATTAGCCACTACATTAACCAATGTCAATTTGGGATGAACCCTACAAAACATGCCATTCAGAACCTGCTGCGTTGCAGGAGGAAGAAGAAAAGGACAGAGTAAAGCAGGGCAGCATTTACTGGAATTCTGAAAGGCAGATCCCCACCCCTCCCGGGACCTGTCCGTTGTACAAAGAGAAGATAATAAGCACCGAGTTCAGGGGGATGCTGCTGCTGTGTCCCAGTAATTGCAATTTACAGGACTGAAGAAACACAATACTCTTGGGAAAATTAATGTTTCTTTCTGTGGTCGTAGCCACTGTCTCAACACAGTGAGAAACAAACACTCGTGACTGTATGAAATTCTCATCTGAGTAAGGTGTGCACAAGCATGGTATTTCTTTGTAGGGACATCACTTTAATATTATTTTATTCATGTGTATTTCAGGAACACACTTAAATAGCAGCAAAGTAAAACAAACATGGAAAAGTACTCTTTTACATAACTCATGGTTAAATGAGTTAAATGAGGAACGCCCTTTCTACTGGGTGTGCAAATAAATCCAGGAAGTATTTAGACAATTTAGGGAAGATACACCATTAAAATAATGAAAAACAATAACATAGATACCATCTTTAACTAAAGGAGTTCCTAAATCACAGATTCACAGAAGCCAGGGGTATGCCCCACAGAAGCAAGACTGTACCTTTTCTCCTTCCTGGAGAACCACCAATAACCTCCCTAGAAAGGAGATAATTTCAGACCTGTGATCTCATGCAGTGCAAGAGTTCTTATGTTCTTACACTGACCCCTGTCCAAACAAACACAGGGTCTGCATTACAGGCAGTAATGAGTACACAGCATATAAATTTTATAGTGAATTACATTCTCCCAAATAAACAAACATCCTGATTTTATCCCTTAGTCTCATTAAGCTCATTTAATAAAAGCAGAACTGAAAGACCATTCTAGAGACACCCTCTCTGGGTGACAATGTAGAAGAAGCTGTACAAGAATGGGAAGAAGTTACTTTTACAAGGAAAGCACCAACACTAGAGAACTTACTATTGAAAACAAGAAACAGTTACTGGAGCATAGTTCAGAGAAACTGTACTCATACCACTTTGCTGATGACCTTGTCCAGATTTCTATTTCCATCAGCATCCTACACAAGATAAAAATTCAGACCAGCTTTCTTTCAATAAAGGCATCTTTGGTGCATGAAAATAGCGTCAAAGAAAACAATGAGGGATGCATGAAACCAATGAAAGGTGTTGGTGATGAAAAATAAGGGGTCAGGGAGGAAGGGCCCTCATGAAAACACAACGGAAGCAATGAAAAGTTGCTGCATTAACTTAGAGTGATATTCCAAATAGTACTTCACGCGCTCTTGCAAAGCACTTGGAGTCTTCCCTGGATTTATACATTAAAAATATATTAAATGCAACCATAGTGCTTAAGCCTAATTATGTAACATCCCCACAACTGCACCCTATACAAATTTTCAGAAATTGACCATTACATGGAAAAGTAATGTTAACACCTTGGGGTTTATCCCCCAAATATATCTTGATTTTGACGATCACTTAGCAGAAGTAACAATTCCTTCCTAAGTACCAAGTCTCTCCATCCTCTGGAGCACTCTGAAGGCACTGGGAATTCTGGGGCTGCACCTACATACACAGCCTGGTTTAAGTGAACTGAACCTCCCAGCTGTCCTCACTCAGCACATTTGTGCCACCTCTATGGAGGAGTTTTGGTGCATCGACTTGGATGCTTTTCAGAGGAGACTCAGTCAGAAGCTCTACTCCAACTATGCATCAAATGCACTGTAATAGGGACACAGGCCCAAACCAATAACTGGTCCCTTGAACACATTCAGATCACACCTATTGTGAGAACATTTCATCCAACGTCCAAACTAAGACTCGTCTGAGGTAGAATCCCTGACTAAACCACTACAGTGCAAACACACAAGCCTTAGCACCAGCTGCTTTGATCTAATGATCTGCTTCCACTTGCCAAATTGCTTGCTTCCTCTGACATAACCTGAGAGCTCATCACCTCTCAGAAATGTTTTTAATGCTCTACAGAATTCAAGTCATATGCTATAGTTCTCAGAACTAAAACTCTCCTAGGTGCAGAGAGGCAAGTGATTGACATTCACAAAAAGAACAAAGCACACAGCAAAAACTATTTTGTTTCCTGTCACTAATCGCACTGAAGAATTAAAAGAAAAATAAATCACATTTATGTGGAAAATTCTGAATCAATGTGTTATTAGCATAATGTTGGTAACTTGGGTAATTACTGGATAATATTTAGCAAAAAACAATTGACAACATGAAGAAGAAGAACTAAGAAAATAATCAATGAGAATTAGGAAAATAACCCTAAAATATTGTCAGTTATAGTCACTGTCAACATGAAAGAAAAGCTGTGCAGCAATTAATTAATGTTTTGAGTATTTGGAAAGTTTTATTCACCATTTCAAAATGTAGAAATGTATTTTTCTTTTGTCTCTCAATAAGAGAGGAATGTTATGTAGACACGGCTACGGTTTGTAAGAAGACAAAACCCATGGAGAGGTCCTGGATCCTGCTCACCTGATTCATGCAGCAGGCCAGCAGAAGCCTGCCAAACAGAGCTGCTGCCACAAATGTGTCAAACAAGATTTGACTAATGAATTGCTTTGGTGCTGTCTCATTCTGCAAAACATTTTTCAGAGGTTTTAACGACGATTACAAAGCTATATATTAATTCTGCTCCTGATTGATGAATGAGTCTATTTAGACAGTTCACTGAAAACAGTTGAACTTCAAAGGCCATATGAAATCATTTATTATCTCACTTGTGACTTAGAAACACACCAGCTGAGAGTCTCAGTACATATGGTAATAAACAGTACTTCACCTATTTAAAAATACCCACTTTTTCCTAAAGAAAAAAAAAATTTAAATTCCTTTCTATAGACTTAACATAGGACTATCAGACATATCAAAACAACCCCCAAAATCTGCAGTTACATTTTAAGCTGTTAGTTTTATTACATTGTAAGCATCCATTAAAGCATAGTAAGACTGTTGAACATAGAACAAATTATATTTACTTTCTTGCCTGTAAATGGGATTTAACAATATCTGCCTTTGAAATGTTATCTTCTGGTGATACTGCACAAACTACTAATGAGGAGAACTTTCTAACATTACATAGCTTCTAAATGAAAGTATGTCTTAGAGAACAGGTGAAGACTTTAAGAGTCTAGGCAAATGATCCATCTAAGGAGAATGTATTTATATATGTAGGAAGGTACAACAGTGTGTTCACCCAGAAAAAAGAGATCTGCACTAATAGAGGAGTAAACAGTTTTTATTTATTGTTTCATTGCCCTGTTAGAAAGCCCTCACTTCTCATCACTTTATTCAGAATGAGTGAGGCGACTGTACTCTTTTAAAAACAAGAGATGAGCTTCAATGATTTTCACCACATTTGAAAAAAACTGCTTAGCATCATTAAAATACTTAACATGATAATAACAAAGAAAAAAAACCCTAGTTTTTCAGCAGCAGGGTATGACATTTCTTGTGCTGTGGTACTTCTGAAGAAATCAATTAAATTTACCTGTCACTTATAAAAGGTAGGGTTTTTCCAGGTTAAAAACAAAACCAGCATTGCTACTTGCCCAATAGAACGTACAATAAAATATATTTAAAAGCAGCACACATTAATTCAATTGGGGTAATTTAACTAAGCTCTTATGTTTATGAAGTTCAAATGGCATGCTTCCCTCCTTCACTCTAGAGAGCAAAAAATGATTCAGTAAATATGCTACCTCAGTTCGGAGGCTTCTTCACACAGAGAATTTGTAGTATAGCAACCGTGTTATTAAAGATTGCAGAAAATATGCAACTAGTTTAGAAAAACAACCTGGTTTCTGCCAGTCTTCTCAAAAGTAAAGCAATACTGTTTACTTTGCACTATTATATCTTCTGATTATCAGACCAAAGCTTACACAGTAACAGAGAATTTGTAATCCCAGCATCAGAATTAACAAGAGTTTGTTCTTTTTTAAAATTCCTATCAGGTCTTTTCCTCTGGCTGTTCAAAGAACTCTATTTCATAGCATGGCACTACAAAATTCTGACTCCCTTAAAACCTGTCTAGGAACAATATTAAAAATACAACTTATAGACAGTCAAACCTTAAAAGCAAACTAAAATAATTAAGTGGCGTTCTTCTCAATTCCTATTTCAAAGAGCAGCACTTTTCCGTAGAAAGATCCCATTAGCTTAGCTCTGACATCTTTATTCTCGTACCTACAAACCATTTCATTGTTAACCTCCTAAACTGCAGTGACTGCTGCCACCTATGGGATCTCGACCAGAGCGGGCAGGATTCGGCTCCGCGGTTCCCTCTGCCGGGGATGTCCGTCTGCCGAACGTGTAGGCACTTTTACTAACAGCAGGTGTCCCCACTTTTGCTCATGTTTTACCTCAAAGTCATTACTTTAAAAGCATTTTCATGTTTCCTAAAACAAACTCCAGCTTCTGCCTGCAGTCTAAGTAGTAGCCAGGTGATATGGGATAGGAAATTGCAGCCTCTGAACTCCTTAGTTCAGTTCAATAAATGCAATTTTGCAGAAAAACAAAAATTCCCTTGTTGTTAACACAGTGTTATCTTCTGCTGTGTACTAGCAGGCCCACAGCCAAACAAATTGCCTTCTAAAGCCTAAGTTGAAATAAAACCAAGAAACTTTTAAAGGAGGATAAGATCAGTTCTCTTTAGGCAATTGTTTCACCAAACACACCAGTAGTCGCATCAGAATAACCTTAGAAAGAAGAAGATGAAAAACATTAAAATACATTCAACTTGAAAGTCCCAAGTAATATCAGACTGTGTAATAGATGCACAAATGTACACACAGACATACCCACAGAGAAGTACTAACATTTGTTGTTTGGATTTCTCAAATCAATATATCTGACTTAATTAAAAAGCAAGCAATTGTGTGGAAAGCCAGTGTAGTTTTGTTGACTGAACAAGAAAAGTTTTCTTACTCTTTAAGTAGAAAGATTAGAAATACCCAATTTTATAAAAATGTCACCATTTTCTCTCCAGCCTCTAACCCCTCTACATTTAATCCTAGGGATCATAATTCTATTTGAATACATAAAGGCAACATTCTTTAACATCTGAGAGACTGGCATGGGTAACAAAATGATGCCAGAGCAAAAGGGCAAATTTAAACTAGACTTAATGTATTCACAAGCCTAGGTAAAGAAACATTACAGCAAAGAGACCCTCGTAACACTCTGTCAGGAAGCACACATTATCAAAATAAATTAAATAGTAGGCACAGCTCTCCAAGAGGAATAGTGTTAATGGGGAGATTAAAGCTAAGCAGACATTGAATACCACATACCACTCTGCTATTGGTTTCATTAGAGCAAATTAAAAAGAACATAAAAGCAAGGTCTGAAAACAGGAACATTATTAAAGTCAGAGCTTTGCAAAGGATAGGTGTATTTATTGAGATCTGATATAGAAATAAATATTATTCAGAACGCTCAGTACCCAAAAGAATTTACAAAAGCAGGAAAGAAACATGAGAAAATATCCGAGAGACATTCCTAGGACACCAGAACCTCTTTGATTTGGCACAAACAATGGCACAGTTTGTACTCTACCGATCCCCTCCAGGTCTTAATGATGATAGAGCTACAAGGAAACTGAAATACTGTAAAAAGGCAGATGTGAGTATAGACTTGGCCATTCAACACTGCTTGATAACCTAGAAGTAGAATTAAAAAGACTCAGCCTTTCTTCCAGTGGCGAAGGAAAGCAATCCTTCACCTTGCTTTCCAATTTTGGTTTTTAATTAACAACAACAACAAAAAAAAAAGACTACTTTAGTGCCATAAAGCACAAGTCAACTCACTTCAGCTGACATTTCTTTTTTTTCCCTCCTTGTTGGAAGAAAACAAAACCCAAACACATGCCATGACTGGCTCTCCTCTGACTAGGTTTAGACCACTGGACCTACGAGTAAAAATAAACACAACAGTCCCCACCCCCACTCTGCCCCACTATTGTTTGATGTGGAGTCAAAACAGTGGCCATGCTGGTGGCCAGGGAAGTGGTAGAAATGCAGTAAGGATGGGAGTTTGTAGGAAGGACTGCAGAAGATCCCTTTGGGCACAGGGAGGCAATGGATCAGCTTAACTGCACTGTCAAATGTCACCCTCCTGGAGTATTTTCTCTACCTGAATCAGAGCAAATATGAACCCGAGTCTGCTGTCTTAAGTAGACCTTCTACTTTCAGGCATATAAACTATTTTGAGATGCAATTTCATGTGAGGTAATACAACCTAATGGTGGCCCACTGCCCAAATGAAAGGCCTCTCTCCTCTTTTTTACCTGCCTCATTCCTGGTCCCAACAACTGCCACTCCTGCACTGGATTTGGTGATACTGGGTTGTGCAGCAAGATCAACGTAAGGCTAATCCACCAAAAAAACACTCCAAATTATTGTTTTTCCTTTAGATTAGTACACTGAGTAACTCCACAGACACATAGCTTTTTTACCCAACTCAAGTCAGAGGACAGCCACATAAGGCCACCAGAAGGGGCAGGGGAGCAGTGGGCAGTTAGACCAAGCACTACATGAAGCTGATACACATGCTACCACTGAAAAAAGGGGACCTACTACTCTCTTCCTCTAGACTAATATCACAGAACCACTCCCTGGCCCCTCCACATTGCAACAGAATAAACATAAGCACCACCCCCCACTCAAAAAAAGAATGTGACTCATTTGGGGAAATAATTTTTTTTTTTTTTTTATAAAGAGAATGGTCTTCTAATGTTCTCTCTCTTTGGTTTGGTTTAATTAACATTAGTTTAATTCCCTTCCAGGCTGGAAAATGAACAAATTGAAAACTCTGTCTTTAAATTTAATTTTCAAACGAAAGGAAATCTCTTCCCCTAACCTGCTAGGCAGAGCAGAGAAATCTAGCAAATACATGAAGGCTTTTCTGCAAATAATACCCATAATTTTACAAAAACTCCTACTCACTTGCATTTCAGGAGTGGATATTGCTTTAAAATATTACATTACTGTAGTAACTCATGGTTTGGACCTGTCATCTTGATGTCTCTCTGATTCTGGAGACCAAAAACCTATTCCAGATATTACTCAATCAAAACCAAGTGTTTTGTAAGAACAATCTCACAAGCCTTAAAAGCAGGTATTGCTGTTGATTTGAAACACCTTTTCAGAATCGCATGTCGACTAGGAAATTTCTTTCCTTTTAAAAAACAGATGGTTATACTTAACGAGATAGGAAGTGTTCCCACTCCTGAGAACCCTGTATTAAGCCACCCAATCACACTCAGACTTTTTCATTCTCTAGTTGTTTTGATCATCTTCATATCTGCCCTATACATTTTCCCAGGGATGTTTCTTACAGACATCATTGGGTTTACTATATAATCATCTCCAGCTTGCTGTTCACCCTCTGCCTGAGACTTAAGCTAGTGGAGTAAGAAGGTAAGTAATTTTATTATTGTCCTTGTTGCTGCTGTACAAGCAAGAAAAGAAAAAAAAGTAAAAAGAAAGAGCTAAAGCACACATTGAAGAGATCACTACCAAATCCAAAGGATGCTAAACTTGATTTGCCTTGGTGGTACCTAATCAGTGAACGTGAGGAAGCTGCAAAAGCAGCAGCTCTCTGCTCCATGCTACTCTGCTCACACCCAAGGAAAGTGTTATAACTATGTAGATAATGCTCTGTATTTACAATAGGTTGCATATCACTAGCCACACATAGCTCAAACCATGGTAGATTTAGTGCTTAAGCATTCAGTAACAGGGTATGTCATGAACATTATAACCTATAATATGATTGCTATGCCCCTAAGTGAATTATCATATTCAATAGGTATGTACTACTAATTAACTTCAGCATAGACTGAATAAACTCTCTCACTCTAAAACTCTTGCCTGTCTTGCTTTTATAGTCCAGGCAGACCAAACCTGGACCTCTTCAAACCAACCTTAAAAATTCTGCAAAATTATGTAACAATTCTGTGTATGTCCTAAAATCTCATCAAGCTGATACATTAAAACTCTTTTTTTTTTCTGATTGAATTTGATTGGAATCCAGTCTCCAAGAAACAGAGTGCTACTTTTTTTCCCTTCCTGTTACACATCTCCTGAAGCCATTGTAGTCTCTTATTTTTCTATTGAAATTACGTAATTAATGTGGATATGATTACTTGACTGACTTTACAAGAATAGGTCATCACTAATAGTTTGAGGCGATTACGAAGCCCTCTATCTTCAAAAGGATAAAACAATAAAAAAATACAAAATGCAAAGTTAATTATTTCCTATAATCTCTCCATTTACTTAACATAAGGACACTACACAAAGCACATTAAAAGTAAACTACATCTATTAACATACCACACAAAATTATTAAAAGAATCAATGGGTTGAAAAAACACGTTGTTAATATTATACTCATTCTGCAGGTCTCTTCAATTGCCTTTAGACTATAAATAGATGAATGAGAATCA
Source organism: Merops nubicus (assembly GCF_000691845.1). Classification (NCBI taxonomy): domain Eukaryota; kingdom Metazoa; phylum Chordata; class Aves; order Coraciiformes; family Meropidae; genus Merops; species Merops nubicus. The sequence continues at coordinate 14,913 of NW_008616995.1, read as the reverse complement.
CATTGGCCAGGATGTATCTCATTTAAATTTTCAAAATTCTTGAGCTTGAGAGGATTATTAAAACTCTATACTTCAATTTTATAGCAATATAATTCTAGTATTACACAGAATTGTAGTTTTATACTTAGCATAAGTAGTTTCAAACTGTATTTTCTTTGAAGGTTGAGTATTACATTATCAACACAGGCAATGCAGATCTACAGTACTATTTTTAAGAGAAAGAACACTTAAAATGTCTCATGAAGAGACTTTTTCATTAAAATATAATTACTTGTAAACGTCTGCTATTTTGAATCCCATTTTAAACATGACTTACATGTAACAATTCACTTTTAATATAATTTGTTCTCATCTTCAGAGATATTCTCTCCCAAAGAGAAACAGCAACTAGTTTCCCAAATATTTCCCAAAATATTCCAAATTCTTAATAAAAAAGATTTGAACTTGTGATATAATGCTTCCATGTACTACTAATTCACAAGTTTCAAATGATATTTGTTTGCCCATCACAATTTGTAGTAAACACTTTTATTATTTCTATATATATTACAGATGGTCTGAATTCTTTTCCTTCCTTTTTTTTTTTTATTCTTCTGTTAAGCCAAACACAACTGAAGGGGAAAAAGCCTTTCTTTAACCTGGATTTCTTGTAAGTATGTAGGGACCACAGATGAGAATTTTCACTCCTCCCAAAACCATTCTCATTTTTGTTAAAACCAGATTGCTAGGAAGTTATAGACATTAAAGTAAATGTTGGGAATTAATCTGCATTTCCTTGCACAATTTCAAAATCCATCAATACTGCAGGTCAACATAAAAAACCCTAACACCTGAATGAAAGCTCTTCCTATTCTCTAACCTCTTTTCTTCCACAGCAATATCCAAAGCATTCTCACTTTCTTTTCCTTTCTGTGGGCAATACAGGATGCAATTTCCAAACTTCTATGTCACTCCTAAAAGTCTTAGTCGCCTTCGAGTCTGTTCCCAGCCAATCACCAAGACAACAGGTCAGGATAGTGAATGAGAGATCTGACCCAGAGTCAATCCAGTCAGTCACCAATTTATATTGGAATGACAAGTTAGGTATATGCCTGGAATTCCCCATCAGCACGTATAATCCTTATGAGCTCTGTCACCTGTAGCATCTCAGCCCTCTTCCTAGGCAACTTGTCCTCTGCTCAACTTTGTAAGAACTGATATCATTAGCAGTTTTAGCTCACCTAGTAACATCTGCTACTTATAAAGACTGCTTCTGTCTTCATAGCACATGCTTTGTAGTCCCATTCCACACAGGGCTTGATTTAATTAGTTTTAAAGTTGATTCCTTACTCTGGAATAAAATGTGAATATGGCTTAGTAGATCTGACCTGAGCCAGGAAAAGCATCTTTGTGCAGAGCAACTTATTTCTTCATTTTCAGATAGTTCTTATCAATGTTTGAGACCCACACAAGTGAGGAGACAGTGGGCTTCCAGTCCCTCTGTCTCTTGAGATGTCTCTTCTCACCTTGAAAGTCTATCAATTCTCCTGCATGGCTGCAGTCTTGATGGTTATGGAAGACAGCAAACTATGTAGGGAATTCTGCAAACTTTCTCCAACATTGTAGACAGTAAGTTCAGGTTCATCTAATGCTCATCTGAATTTGTGTCATCATGAGCAGATGGTGCTTAGTATGCTGATTTTGCTACCTACTGTCAAGGTAGCTGCCATAAGTTGAAAAGTCAAGCCAAAAAATGTCAGTCCATCAGGGGTCAAGTGAAGAAGCACAAGCACAGCCTGAGTGGATAAAGGATCATTTGAAGTTTTCGCTGGCAATTCTCCCGAGATGCAAAACAGTCCAAAATGGTCTTCTCCCTTTTTATTAAAGGCTTCTTCAGAGATGAAAACAATGTTTGCCAAGCTGTTTTAGTTAGGCACAAAGCTGATAATCCACATTTTCTCCTTTCACTAAACTCTCACATATCTACTCAAAGTTGATGCTCTCTTCTGATGCTAATTTGGACAGGGAACACTGAGGTCTGATCTTGCCTTTAGTCAAATGGCCATGGAACATTTTCTGAAACTGTTGCTTGCTGCTGTTATGTTTCAGAAAATGCAAAAATGCCTATAGCTGTGATACAGACCAATCCTCTTTGTGTATTCCTTTCATTTTCATCCTTTATTGAAGATTTAGTGAATTTTTTTCACTGACAACAGACTAGATCCTCTGAAAAAAAAAACACCTGTAGATCCCGCAATATCACACACAGACTGTTCAGCTCCTCAGTATATATTATTCTTTTCTCTTTCTTCGTACCATAGAAATAATAGGAAATTGTAATATTTGCTTTGGGTTTTGTTTGTTTTCCCTAAAATTTTGTCAAAATATCTCATTTTTAGACTTTGACTCCCATGCTGGGATGAGTTACTCTCACCTTGTTACACACAGTACAAGAGCACCAACCCTGCAACAAGGCATTTGCAATTAACAGGCATCTATCTCAGTATAGCATTTTTCCCTTTATCCTCCCAAAACAGAAACAAACAAACAAACAAAACCAACCAAAACAACCAAAAACAAAACCCAAAACCAACCAACAAACAAACCACCACACACCTACCCCTTTTATGATCTCTATTCCATGAATTAAGCTGTTTTGTAACTTTCATTTTTTATAAATATTGTTCTAACTATGTGGAAGCTAAATGATAAATTCCTGTTTTCTTTGTCAGGAAAGTAAACACATTTCAATCAATAAGATTATTCTACTCCAAACCAACTTCTAACAATGCCTCTACATAAAACATCAAAGCTAGCAATGCACTGAAGGAAAAACAAAAAAAACCAAACATAACTTTCGCCTGGAGTAAAAGAAATATTGCTGGTTTAGGTTTATCTTTTCAATATGTGCTGAATTTCAAACAAGTTTATGACACAACCAAAAATACTTCACACACACAAAAGCGTCAATGAGGAATAAAAAAGCTGTTAAACTTAATCATAATATGTAAAAACTAGGGAAAAAATAGCTAAAGGAAAGGCTAACACTCCAAAGGACATTTTAAGCAAGATACACTCACAGCTAAGTTCTTTTCTTTGTAAGCTTAAAAAAACCCTAACACAAGTAGCTCTCAAATAAGTGAAAAGAAAATAAATTAGCCTTGTTTGCTTACTGTTTATGTCTCTAAACCTTAAATGATTTGTTACAGGTTTTGGGAATACTATAATTGATGACTGAAATAGAAAAAACGTTATTTCTACTTCTAAGATAGGAAACAGGTATTTTTTCTGAATTATGCACATAACATGAAGATGATTTGAAGGCCAGATAATCTGGAACCCTCTCTTCTTACTCAGACACATTAAAAATTCCTCTATCTTCAACCCACATATTCTTTTAGCTATTGTTTGAGTCAGAGTGGACTATCACGAGGCAATATTACACCACTTCTGTTATGTGAGAGGGCACCCTAGTTCCCAACAAGCAAATGGAGTCTCCTAAATTTCCAGAGGGTGTTACTATAGTGGGTCACTTCATCTTCCCCCGTCAGGCTGTGCTCTGCTAGGAAGGAGGGAAGAAAGATTGCCAGTAGAAGACAGACTGAATGCAATATGCACCACAAACTGTGGGCCTCACTGCATATATTGGGAACAGCTCTCAACAAAGCTAAGCCAAGGGTGTGCAAGGCCACACCACTGAAGCAAAAAGATCAAAGCCTAAGCCACCTACAGCCTACTTTCTCAGTATGCCTTTGAAATGAACAGTGATATACCTTATTTAACACATTATATTGATTTTTCTAAATATTCATCAGCATTGCCAATGTGATTTTGGTTAGCAAAAGCTCTATGGTTCTACACATGCATTAAAATCTGAAAAAATTGTGACTAAAAATATGCTAAAGAACAGATGGAATACAAACAGCTCTTCTAAATTTAGATGTACATTCAGCTAAATTTGGCCATCGACTTAAACAGTATCTGTATCTGAGGCAACTGTGCCTAGGTATAAGCAAAACAGAATGGAGATAATTTATGAACCTCTTCTTGAGATGTCAAGGATAAAATTCTCTTCAGATTCAGATCTAGATACATAGTGATATTTTTTTCTAATTAATCTTCAGACTATTTCTATAACTCAGTTGACTTTAAATACTTTCAAGGCTATAAAGAAAATTTAGAAGCAGTGAATTGCATTTAATTTGAAATAAAATGATGCATCATATATTTCAATCATGCGATATTATCCTATGAGAATTCCCTTACATCTTTTGAAAATCATACTCAATGTTTTGATGTTCTGTAACAAACAGAACTGTATGTTTCTTACATTTCCAAAAGAGCTACTTAATGCTTTAATCATGTTTGCATCTTAGTGTTTTGTTTCTTTTTTTTCTCAAAATAAATCGAGTTTCCAGAAGAAAATGAAACAAAGCAGTACTATCCTTTCTCTGATCCTTGTTCTGATCATGGAAGATTTTAAACAATATTAGCCTTACAGATAGCAAATTACAGCTTGTTAACTACTGTTGCCAACCGTTAGGGTACGTCTGCCTTACTATATCAGTTTGACCCAGCTTCTAGTGCTTAATGGTCCTCCAGGCTAAAAGCGAAAGCTGATCCATCAGGCTTACATTAGCATAGAATAACACTCAATGCTTATTGATGTGCATGCAGTGTAACTACCACCCCCGGCACCCAGCTCACTCCATTATTTTCATTTTATCTCAAGTCATTTGTATGGTTGTCTGCCCCAGTTAAAGCTATGGCAAGACTGGTACTTAAATGAATTTGTGAGAAAGGAGACGAATGCCCCCTGAACTTCAAGCACTTTTCTATCGTGAGTTGCTAACAGAAAATATACTAGTACTGTTAGGTCCACTTAGCAAACATACCTAGAATGGCCTTAAGTAGGAAAGAAAAATCACTTGGGATGCTATCAGCTAAAAAGACTGCTGATTAAATGTTAGGGGTGGTGGAGAGCAGGCTGTTACTGTTTTGGATGTTATATTTTCAGTGTGATCTTTTAAAAATGCTGGTTTGATTCTGCTTAGAAGCCATTCAGGGAAACTTCAGCATCGTAACATTCAAATCATACAAAAAAGTATCACTATGCATGAAGGTTAAAAATACTGGTTTAATCATACAAAGAAATCACCACATTGTAACAGAAAAAAAAAAAATTGAAACTTAAAGGCACACATTATATAATCATCTTAAAAGAAAATCTCTTGAAACATGCAAAATATCACAAATTTAAGGGCATGGCAAACTACTTGGCCACAAAACATCATCATTGAAAAAAAACATACATGAGTATTCAAGAGAGACAACCACAAAACAGTTTCTGAAGTTTTACTTCATGTTCTTTCACAAAATGTTAAGAAATATTTGTCTCAATGTTTGCATTTTTGCAAGAAACTTATAGTTGAGCATAAGAAACCACAAAGAGGCATTGCAGATGTTAAGATAAACACAATGCTCTTCTGAGCATGAATTTAAACATTTTCTAATTGAGGCACTAACCAGCCCCTTTTTCAGCATGGGCATAAAAGCACAGGAATTCAAGAGAAAGATTTTTGTCAAGCAACAGTAATGTCAACTGTTATGTCAACCAAATGTCAACACCTCAGCCCAGCCCCCAAGCCCCCAGTGCACCTAAACACATACATAATTTTACAGCTTTAAAAAGAAACAGCCAAAAAAGATAAATACACTATGATGCCAAAAATTATCAAAGAACAGTCCTCAGAATAATGCCCCAGCCTTTCTGTAATCTCACCCAATATTAATGAACGGCAGAATGGTTACCCAAAAATACAAGTGAAATCTTGTTAATAGGTTATTTCTTACTTAAAAAAGAGTTGATGCACTGGTAACTCACTCAATGGCAAGGAAGAAAAGGTAAATGTGTTGAAATGGCAGTAACCTTTAAAAATATATGCACATTAAGAGAACATTTGTGTTGAGGGGAGGACAACATCCTCCTTTCTGTAGTGCTCCTGCAGCACAGGGAAGCCTAGGAAGCTGTCTGGTCTCCAACTGAACAGGGTGATTCCTCATTTACTCCAGTCTGCCTCCAGGACAAAACCAAAACTGCTAGTGACTTACAATGGGTTTATAAGGCTTCCCTCACTTTTGGGTAAAATTTAAATATACCTATGCAGACAGGGTAAGTAAATTAACCATTCTGATGAAGCTCATGGTATTTCAAGACATATAAAGTGCTTTCAAAAGGGTTATATGAGTATTGTAATTCATGGATAAGAAAAGAAGGGAAAGTAATAATAAAATGAAAAGTGGAAAAAAACTGAACTGCACCAGGCCAAATGCATGTCTGCAAGTGCTACTTGGGACAAAACTCCATTGTAACTACACACAGAAAATATTTTGCTAATATGGACTTCTCTGTACTGACAATATTGGCTTCAGAATATGCCTCTGTTCTGAACAACTACAGGCAGCCACAGGTTTTTAAATACTTCTCTTCACAGAACACAGACACTTTTACTTTTGCAAAGTAACAACCACACTTGGTCTGCAAACTAAAACAGGCAAAAGAAGCAGTGAAGTTACTTTGTGGTAGATTGGAAGAAGTACTGTGTAAGGCAGACTGACAGCAGCCCTTCTCCAGTACGACTGCTTGTTGAGCTATCAAGCAGTGTTGGTATTTGCTCTTTAGAGAGAGACAGAAAGTGAGTTATGTGCCCATCACAATAGGGATTTGTGCTATGATTACAGTGGATGATGAAAAGAATGATTGAGAAGCTGTTTCACAAGAGCAGACATAACCAAAGTAGTAGTTTTTGAAGAGTAACAGCACAGTCTCTACTTAGAAAGGCAGAGTTCACAAGAAAGAGGCAATAAGTTCCAAAAATGCATTTGTACATTTGATAGCTTAGGAGATTTTATACCAGCAGCATAATTAATTTCAAAGCTTTCACTTCCAATTCTTCATTTGCTTGTCCTGTGCTTTAGATTCTTCCCTTTACTCATCAGCATTTGAGAGGAGGTTACTATTCAGCCCCTCACACCCTGAGATGGACTCCATGAACATGCTGCTGATGGGCATGGAAGGGTGGAAGGGAAAAGCCAGGCCACTCAGTCAAGGTAGGGCCTAATAGGGAGTACAGAATTCATTGGCTACAGCCTCCTACAGGCACATGGCATCACTACTGTTGCCTCAGATGAGACAGCAGAACTAAAATGTGGTCCCAACACTTCCAGTCACTGACCATGAAGCTGCTTAGCACCCTGAAAACATTTGTCTTGCTCTACAAGTTGAACACATCATCCATTCCTCAATCCTAATCAATCTTTGTAGGGTTTGAAAGAAATACATATTTAAGTCATAGTAACACAACCTTAGCAAACTGTTTATGTAGTTTACTTTGAGGACATGCTTAAGAATTCTACCACACTAGGACTCACAATGTGTGAGGTATTTTACTAGGTGGCCTTGAGACCCTAAATAAGCTACAAGTCTCAAGACCAAAGCCTCTACAGTTCTCCAGTGAAAGAGTTCAGTAGGATTAACAGGTGTGTAGAACTATCTCCCTCATATGGTCATTTCAACTCTGCTGAAACAAAGAATCATTATAAGACTGAGGTTCAGTGAACCATCTATCCAACCACATATTAAAATACTTCTGCACTTGCGAATCTCTCCAAGATAAAGTAATTTCATTGCCAGGTAGCCTGTTCTATACACTCCTGACTAAACCCTGTATATTCACATCTGTGAATGGAAAAGGGAGGAGTGTATGTCTCATTCCCCTGAGAACCTCAGACAAATGCAGAAAGTCAACAGGGCGTTCCAGTTAACTATTCTTTTTAAAGATTTTCTGCAGGGAGGTTGCAATTTGGTTCTTAATCCTTGCTCTTTCAATTAAGGTTATCAACAAGGGTGTCAATTAGTACACACTGTAGTACCCTACATGATGCAGAAGCCTAACCTGCAGAGAGCTGCAGGGAGATACACTGCAAATACGCCCTGCACTTCTTTTTCAAGCGCTAACATGGGGCTTTCTTCACATTATGGAGTTAGAGAGATCTCCAAATATTTAGAAGAAAATATAAAAAATATGAGCTCTAGTACTTAAAATAGTTTTTCTTCCTTGTCTCTGATTATCACATTTGTTTTGTCTTGTCATCATGTCTAAATAATTCCCTTGGGTCAGCCAACTTTCACACACAAAAAATTAAAAACCTGTCCTTCCTTGATTTTTAGATGAATTTTTAGATTAATTGGTTTTTCAAACCAATTCAAGCCAAATTTCCATTTAAAAAAAAGAAAAATAAAAAAATTAAAAACCTGTCCTTCCTTGACTTTTAGATGAATTTTTAGATGAATTGGTTTTTCAAACCCAGACTAGCTGCTGATTATTGGACATGTCACAGAACAATAATTTAAATAACAAACATATTAAATTATGTCCACATGCCACCTTAATTATTATATAGCTCTGAAGCAGTCTAGCTTGGCTTCCCAAACCTTGTGGGAACTGATAAACTGTAACTCTGCAGAATGAGCTCTCTGGCTGTGTCTCAGGTCCTTTCTCACTAACTATTCCTCAGCATTTTTTGCCAGCAACCCATGTGGGGGTTTCTCACTGAAGGTAACATAGGACAAATGAACGATTTTCTGCAGGTTTGTCACAGCAGAGTGAAAGCACTAGGAGATCAGAAGGCAAAATTGCATAGGGAAAAAACCATACCAGCACCTTTCAAAAACAAATTTAATGAAGGAGTTGTATGGCATCTTGGAACATCATTGGGAACCCTGTATCTTGGTACTATTGCTTCACTCCACGTAAGTGTTACCAAACTCTTCAAAATAAGACAAGACTGGAGACATACCAATTATTCTGAAAAGAGGCAGTACATTCTGAATGATAATTCACAAAAATTAAGGATACTAATCCATAAATGGGAACCCTGTATCTTGGTACTATTGCTTCACTCCACGTAAGTGTTACCAAACTCTTCAAAATAAAGACTGGAGACGTACCAATTATTCTGAAAAGGGGCAGTACTTTCTGAATGATAATTCACAAAAAATAAGGATAATGATCCATAAATTGAAACAGCATTAGCATTTCCAAGCCCCAGTTTGGTCAAGTTTACTTTGACATTCATACAAGCTGTTCATTTGCACCAGAGAACTTGCTTCTACACAAAGGATGTAACAGACCTGAATCAGGTATATGTTAGTGATACACACATCTTCTTCATAAGACATAGCTGCACCACTTTTGCAAACAAGCCTCTTAAAAATCAAGTAACATGAAAAACAGCAGACCAAACCATGAAAATGCAGTATATTATGTGTTCTCCAGGACACAGAGGCAGATGCTGGACAGCAATAGGAAGATGGACAACAAGGGTCGTAGAACGTACCAAGAACCATTTCAGAATGTGGATAGATTTAAGAATGGGGTTGTTCCAGAAGGATTGGATGTCACGTGGAATGCAGAGGAAAAGTGTTAACAAGGCATAAGAATTGGGACCAGAGATTACTGGGAACAGAAAAATGGATTTAGCAGTTGAAAGTGAGATGGAAGTTAGCAGAAAAAGGTCATTTAGAAGATTGACTTCACTTGAGGTAGCAGAGGAAAACTTATGTCTGTTTACTGCAGTAAATTTGGAAAGGAAGCAAAGATATGTGATGATTTTTAGAAATGGTTAGAATCAGAGTTACACATATCTCACAGGTATGTTTAAAATCACTAAATCTGAGATCATATCTTTTTTCCTAAAAACCTGCAGTGAAGAGAATTATTTTGTACCTCAGTGTACTTAGAGAACATGGAAGAGAAATACAGCTCCTAAAGAGAAATATGTGTTGTGCTCTGGAAAATGGCTAATGGTTATAGGAAGAAGCTGGGGGTGGGAAAAAGTGAATGGCAACATGAAACTAATCAAAAGGGTGACGTGGCATTCAGTCCAGTGGGGTTTGAGTAAGCCTGACAGGAAAGGAGGAGGGGGCTGGTCAGAATTTCCAGGTGTGCCACAGTGCTGCTGGATCCCAACAACCCAGCAGGAAGGAATAGCAGGAGCACAAGACTTAGTCCCTGCAAAAGGAGTGTCCTCCTCCCTGTCCTAAGGCTTACTTGCTAATGATCCCAAGAAGTACTCTTTGGGTTTTTTTCTCTTAATTTTTGTTAACCTCAACTGAGAAGAGTCAAAACCAGATAAGCTTTAAAATATGTCTTACTGCAGCACCATAGAGAAGTCCAGGGCAGGCAGACAAGGCCAGAAGAGTCCCTCTCCTTTTCTCAAGCACAAGAGCCATGGGCAGGGGGTGTGCGACAGGTACAAAGTCTCTCAATTTTTGTACTCCAGTCATCAATTTTGGCTTTATACTGTGTGGTGGCTTGACCTTGGCTGGATGCCAGGTGCCCCCTCAAGCCACTACCACTCCTCTCCTGACCCATGCAGGGGAGAGAAAACAGAACAAAAGGCTTGTGGGTCAAGATACGGACAGGAAGAGATCACTCAGCAATTACTATCACTGGCAAAACAGGCATGACTTGGGGAAAAGTTAAATTATTACCAATCAAATCAGAGTAGGGTAATGAGAAAAAAAACTAAACCTTAAAACACCTTCCTCTCATCCCTCCCTTCTTCTTGGGCTCACTCCTGATTTTCTGTCTCCTCCCTCCAGGAGCACAGGGTAAGAGGCAATGGGGGTTGGGATCAGTTCATCACATGCTGTCTCTGCTGCTCCTTCTTTCTCAGGAGCAGGACACAGCACACTCTTCCCCTGCTCCAATGTAGGGTCCCTCTCATGGGAGACAGTCCTTCATGAACCTCTCCAACTTAAGTCCTTCCCACAAGCTGCAGTTCTTCAAAAACCACTTCAGCTTGGTTCCCCTACAGCGTCCTAGGTCCTGCCAGCAAACCTGCTCCAGCATGGGCTCTACTCTCCACAGGTCCTGTCAGGAGCCTGCTGTAGCTCTGGCTTCCCACAGGATCACAGAGTCCTATGGACATCTCCCACTCCAGTGCAGAGTCCCCCTCGGGCTGCAGGTGGGTATGTGCTCCACAGTTAACCTCCATGGAGTGCAGGGGCACAGCTGGCCTCCCTATAGGCTGCAGGAGAATCTCTGCACTGGCACCTGGAGCACCTCCTCCCACTCCTCATTCCCTGATCTTGGTGTCTGCAGAGTAGTTTCTCTCACTTTTCACTCCTCTCTCCACTGCTGTTTTTCACAGCACTTTTTTCCCCCCTTCTTAGACATGTTATCCCAGAGGTGCTACCACTGCTGATGATGGGCTTGGGCTTGGCCAGCAGCAGCTCCATCTTTGAGACAGCTGGCATTGGCTCTATTAGATCCAGGGAAGCTTCTAGCAGCTTCTCACAGAAGCCATCTCTGTAGCCCCCCAGCTACCAAAACCTTGCCACACAAACCCAATACAAGTTGCTACCACAGGCTGTTTAAGAAAGCCTTGAGCAAACAACACTTCACACATACAGAAAGAAACTAGAATCTTATTTGCTTCCCAATGCAGTAGCCAACTGAGATAAGAAAAATGATAGATGGGAGCCTGACCTGAATTTATAGATTTCTACCCCAGAATATGTGCAATTTGACAGCTACTTTCTCTGTCCCTTCTCTTAGTTTCTTATTGACTCATACTTAAATCCTTCTTGAAGGGCTTACAGAGCTACAGTTTTCACTTACTAACCTAAAAGCTAAAAGAGTAAGTTTGTGATTATAAATTCAATTCCAGTACATTCTCTTCCCTAAGACTTCAACCTATTTTTATTAATCACTGACTTCTCACAGAGTGACTTCTACCCTGACAGGAGTACAGGTTTCAGGATTTGACAAAACGCAGCTTTAGTTCAAGCACTTCACAAAGTATTTAGTAAACTGAAGAAGGAAAAAAAATGCTTGCTCCATAAAGCCCATGATGCAAATTTCTTTAAACTAAACTGAAATCCACTCTCTATACCGAAGACGACAAAAATTATGCCACTAGCTGAATTTCATTGCCAAGCTGTCAACTTGAATTTCTTCTGTTTAAAAATAGCTGTTCATTACATTCAGTAATGGGCTGTCAAAGCAGTACAGCACTGAACCTATATCATATACAGAAGCAATTGGGCAATGTGCATTATTATATTTACATTACTAGCATTTTTACAAGACCTCTGGGCTAATTTTAAATGAGATGGTTGACTTAACTAAATCAAAACCAATTTTATTTTATGTTAAAGCTCCTACAGATTTTCCATTTGTACCCAACTAATTCAAGCCTTAATGGAAGTAAAACAAAAGATTTACTGAATGTGAATAAAGAGTGTATTCATCCTTGTGTTTACTTTTGTATTTACTCGAATCAATGTATGAATAATAAAAATACTCTATTTGCCAAATTAAATAATATTCCTAATGTTATGAATTGGTACTGTTGCTCCTATGAATACATAATAGGTTGTTAGCAAAGAAATCATGCTTGAAGCATATTTGGAGTAATATTTTAGCACAGTGAAATAATTAGAGATGTTTTTAAACTAACAAATGAATAACCTGTCTTAATAGCTCATGATATAATCTAGCATACTGTAAAAAAAACAAACAAACAAACAAAAAACACCAAAAAACAAAGCCCTATGAAAAGGTACCTAGAAACCACAGTTGAAATATCCTTACACAGCAGGATGTCATAAACCTAAAGGCATGCCAGAATGACTCAAAGACATGAAAAAAACAAAGACTAAAACAAGATCTGATGACTTGCAAATATAAATAATGAATTCTAGGGCCAGATCACAGACTTCTTTTATTTTCATTAACGAAATAGCAGGATTAAAAAAAAAACAAAAAAAAAAAACACACACACCACAGAACAAGCATGTAAAAAGCTCTACACCTTCCTTGTTCTGTGGGAAAAAAAAATTATTTTTCTAGTTTAGGAAGATAAGAACACCACTCATGCAACTGACTAGCTATGTAGCAACATTGGTTTTTATGGTTCCTCACTTTCCAGTACAATACTGTATTTTCCAGAGTTCATAGTTCGGCTGCAAAACATTTGCTGAGTGATGAATTTTATCATGCTGGATTTCAGCATCAGAGTAATTAAAAAAAAAATGATTAATTTTATTTATTACCATATCTAAAATCTTCACCAATGAGACAAACAGTGGGATGAAAAGCACCCTCAGCAAGTTTGCAGCTGACACGAAGCTTAGTGGTACGATTGACGTGCCTGAGGGACAAGGTCCATGCAGAAGAACCTGCACAAGCTCAAAAGGTGGGCTCATGTGAGGTTCAACAAGGCCAGGTGCAAGGTCCTGTACCTGGGTCTCTGCAGGTATCAATACAGGCTAGGGGATGAAGGGATGCAGCCCCGCAGAGAAGGACTTGGGGGCACTGGTGAATGAAAAACTGAGCATGAGACAGCAACGTGCACTCGCAGCCCAAAAAGCCAACGGCATCCTGGGCTGCATCAGAAGAAGGATGGCCAGCAGGTCAAGGGAGGGGATTCTGCCCCTCTGGTCTGTTAAGACCTCACCTGGAGTACTCTGCTCAGCTCTGGAGTCCTCAGCACAGGAGCGCAGCTCGGGAGTCCTCAGCACAGGAAAGACATGAACCTGTCAGAGCAGGTTCAGAGGAAAGCCACAAAAATTATCAGAAGGCTGGAACACCTCTCCTGTGAAGAAAAACAGAGAGGTGGAACTGTTCAGCCTGGAGAAGAGAAAGCTCCAAAGAGACCTTATTGTGGCCCTTCAGTACTTAAGGGTGCCTATAAGAAAGATGGGGATGGGACCAGGGCTTGTTTCCAAATGACAAGGGGCCGTGGTTTTAAACTAAAAAAAGGGTGGATTTAAACTAGATATAAGGAAGAAATCTTTAATAATGAGGGTGGTGAAACACTGGAACAGGTTGCTCAGAGAGTTAGTGAACATCCCATCCTTAGAACCATTCAAGGTGAGTTTGGACAGGGTTCTTCATCTCATTGAAGATGTCCCTGCTCATTGCAAGGGGGGATTGGACTAGATGACCTTCAAAGGTCCATTCTAACTCAAACTTACATGAATAAAGAAGTCTGCTAATAAAAGACTTTGGAGATTTTCATTATCAAGACAAACAAAAGCAAGCAAAAGCAGTGCAGATGTACTAGTAAGTGTTGTCACAAAAGGCATTATGCTGAAACAATACATATTCTTTGGATAAAACTAACAAACAATATAAATTTTTAATTAATAATAGAGACTTGCAGCCCAAAGATGATACCCTACAGAACATAAATGAGGCTCAGGACTACTCAACTGCAGCGAGTTTCACAAGTACAGACACCAGTACACCCACAGTCCTCCCCATTGTGCTATATCAGTAAAATAATTTTTGCAACACTTTAGTGTGATAAAGTGACCTTTGGATAGCACTAATTCCTAAATTTCACTTTATTATTATCTTTAAATTAACATAAAATTATAACAGACTTATATTTTCTTTGTACACATGGTTTAGATACACTTCTCCACTGTCATTGGCAGTGGGTTTTGGTGCCAGGCCTCTGAATAAAGTAAAATTGAGCCAGTTTTTTTCAAAGATGGATTTGAAATACAGAAAGTTCAGCAAGGTAAAACGTAGAGCGAGCACTTCTTTCTCCAGATGAGAACGAAATGCAGAAAAAAAGTGATCTTTCCAAAGAAGAGGTGCTTAATGGCAGCAACAACACTCCCCTGCTTTGTAGATCAAAAAGAAAAAAATTTCTAAAGAACCTCCATAATACTGAAGCTATAAGAAGCAATATTAATCAAAGACAATTTGGTTTGGTCTAAGTTGAGTTCCTTAGGTTGCGTCCCTCCTCACTCATCTATTTTACTGTTTGCTTTTAGTTTAAATGCCTGCCAAAAATTAAAAAGTAATATTTTCAAAGAATAATTAAAAATCAAAATGTATAGAATTTATTTTT